>NW_011494620.1:2340382-2370183 GCF_000754665.1 Bison bison bison | reverse complement strand
CCTGGGTGTTCTTTGGAAGGAATGATGCTAAAGCTGAAACTCCAGTACTTTGGCCACCTCATGCGAAGAGTTGACTCATTGGAAAAGACTCTGATGCTGGGAGGGATTGGGGGCAGGAGGAGAAAGGGATGACAGAGGATGAGATGGCTGGATGGCATCAACGACTCGATGGACGTGAGTTTGAGTGAACTCCCGGAGATGGTGATGGACAGGGAGGCCTGGCGTCCTGCAATTCATGGGGTCACAAAGAGTCAGACAGGACTGAGAGACTGAACTGAACTGAACTGAACTGAATAGATCCTTTCTTCGAATCCTTTAAGTACCTCCCAGCTTTGACACTACAAAGTGTATTAGAAAGAAATCACACAGAATGATCATTTTAATAATGATGAATTAAGATCTAAGAAATTGAAAGAATTAGGTTTTCTTTTCATTCAACAACTTGCCTATTCTATTGTTAGCCATTTTTCTTCCGTCATCCATAAACGTTAAATAATACCTATCCTTGGTTACCTTTGGGGATACAAAATGATGAATAATCTATATGTATTTTTAAAAATTCATAAACTAGTAAAGTATTGATAAGAATACCTTAAGGAATATTGATAAACAATAAGCACATTCAAAGATAACAAATTATAATGTTGTATAACTGATAACAACTTGTTGTTCCTGATGAATGTTCACAACCTAGCAGAGATTTCTATACTATTTTTTAACTCCAAAAGCAAAATTTCATGAAAGATACAATTTGGATGAGTTTTAGAATATTAAACATATTGTTGGTAGAAGAAATGTGAATTCTGTTGAAAAATAAGGTTTTAGTCAATTCATTTTCAAAGCAAACACATAAAACTAGACTGTCTACCAGTTGTATAGTACTAAAATAAACCTATCCTAATTTTTCAAAATTTTATCAATAATCTTGCAGCTGTGAACTGCACATGCTAAAGTAAATCAACATGTTGGAAGAAAAGGAGTTGATGACAGCACTAATCACTGAGTATTTAAATGATGTAAGAGCTGAGAAGGAAAAAAAGAGGAGAGTGGAAAAAATAAATCGTAGAAGGCAGACAATTAGTAACTAGGGCAAGTCAGTGGCTTTAATGAACATATTCTGTAAAGTAGCATGAGAAGTGATAATTAAAATATTGTGTGGACAATTAATTGATACCACTCATCTTCTTACTTAGAAGATAATATCCTCAATTCATAATTTATTGTTCAAAAAGAATCAGTTTTTACATAATTTTGACAAATTCCTTTAATGTCTTCATGAGAGTTTGTGCTAGATATAATCAAGTCCTATAATGTGACTGGGTATATTGCAGAATGGTTCCAAGTGCCATTACTAAAATAGCAAGTGTTTTCAAGAGTACTGTTATTTAAATCCTAAGTTAAATATCTGTCAAGAATAGCTTAACATGAAAACAAATTATCTACAGTATTCAACACAGGAAGCTAAAGAAGGGATTTAAAAGGAACTAAGGAATTTGGCAAGAAAAAATGATAAACTATATCATAAGTAGTTGAAGTAAATACTTGAAATTAAAAAATCAAAGGAAACCAAAAATTAAATAGAAGAATAGCATCTGACTTTATTGATAATCACATTACATTTAATTTAGTCCATTTTACAATCATAGTTGGGTTTCCCTGGTGACTCAGATGGTAAAGAATCTGCCTGCAATGTAGGAAACACAGGATATGCAGGTTTGATCCCTGGGTCAAGAAGATCCCCTGGAGAAAGGAATGGCAACCCACTCGGGTATTCTTGCTTGGAGAATTCCATGGACAGAGGAGCTTGGTGGACTACAGTCTATGGGGCCTGAAAGAGTTGGACATAACTGAGTGACAAACACACACACACACAACCACAATCATGGTTGGAGATTTTAGCACTCTATTCTCAACCATAGAAAGAAAAATAGGCAAAATAATCGTTAAGACAGAAACGATCTAGACAAGAGTGAAAAAGTTGGCTTAAAACTCAACATTCAAAAAACTAAGATCATGGCATCCGGTCCCATCACTTGGCAAATAGATGTGGAAACAATGAAAACAGGGACAAGTTTTGTTTTTCTGGGCTCCAAAATCACTGCAGATGGTGACTGCAACCATGAAATTGAAAGATGCTTGCTCCTTGGAAGAAAAGCTATGACCCACATAAACAGCATATATAAAAACAGAGAAATTACTTTGCCAACAAAGGTCTGTCTAATCAAAGCTATGGTTTTTCCAGTAGTCATGTATGGATGTGAGAGTTGGACTATAAAGAAAGCTGAACGACAAGAATTGATGCTTTTGAACTGTGGTGTTGGAGAAGACTCTTGAGAGTCCCTTGGACTGCAAGGCAATCAAACCAGTCAGTCTTAAAGGAAATCAGTCCTGAATATTCATTGGAAGGACTGATGTTGAAGCTGAAACTCCTAAATTTTGGCCACCTGATGCAAAGAGCTGACTCACTGGAAAAGACACTGATGCTGGGAAAGATTGAAGGTGGGAGGAGAAGGGGACGACAGAGGATAAGATGGTTGGATGGCATCACTGATTCGATGGACATAAGTTTGAGCAAGCTCTGGGAGTTTGTGATGGACAGGGAGGCCTGGTGGGCTATAGTTCATGGGGTTGCAAAGAGTCGGACATGGCAGAGCATCTGATCTGAAGTGAACTAACCACATTGCATCCTAAAACTTTAGACATTTTTTATTAAGAACATGTAGTGTATTCACCAAGAAAACCCACAATCCTAGCCATAAAGTGCATATCCTTAAAAGATTAGGATCGTACAGTCTCTGATCACTACGAGATAAAATTAGAAATCAGTAATTTTACAATACTTTTAGTTTTAGCATCACATCAGTACTGCAGTGACATTCTTGCAAACGCCTCCTGCTGCTACTTAAAATTTCCCTTGACCCTTTCCTGAGACTGAAAAATGCTCGGTCAGAAGTATGTATACCTTTTAAATTACCCAGATAGTATCTTATTGTCCTCTAAAATGTTTAGATCAATATACTTCCACAAATATATGTAGAATTCCCACTGCTGCATGTCCTCACCAATACATGGTACTTTCCAAGAACTCTACCTTTTGTTGAGTATAAAATTGTATTTCAGTTGATTAAAAATTCCCAGATTGCTAACAAAGATGGGCATTTTTCTTGTATTTACTGATCATCTATATTTCTTCTTCCATGAAATGATTGTTCATATCTTTCTGCACATTGCATTCATGTTTTAAATTTGTCTTGATTTTTCTATGTCTTTTTTTCTTCTTATTTTTTTCTATTTTTTATTCCTGCTGCTGCTGCTGCTAAGTCGCTTCAGTCATGTCTGACTCTGTCCGACCCCATAGATGGCAGCCCACCAGGCTCCCCCGTCCCTGGGATTCTCCAGGCAAGAACACCAGAGTGGGTTGCCATTTCCTTCTCCAATGCATGAAAGTGAAAAGTGAAAGTGAAGTCGCTCAGTTGTGTCCGACTCTTAGTGACCCCATGGACTATACAGCCCACCAGGCTCCTATGTCCATGGGATTTTCCAGGCAAGAGTACTGGAGTGGGGTGCTATTGCCTTCTCCTATTTTTTATTCCTAGTCTTACTCTAATGTCATTTGTTTCCTCTTGGTTTATTTTTCTCATTTATTATTGAAAGACAGCTGAGGATGAATTTCTACTTGATAGTTCTGTTACCTAACATTTGGAGTGCATTATTCCAATATATGTTAGCTTTCTTTGTTATTCCTTTGTATGCGATGTTTCTTTTCTTTCTTGCTGAATTTAATATTTTCTCTGAGCATCCTGCATCCTCACTGCAATAGTAGTAGATGTGGTTTTATTTTTTATTATTATGAAAACTCACTGAATTATTTAAACTCAAGCTTTTAAGTCTTTTTTTTTTTTTTCTGGAATACTCTCAGATGTTATAGCCTCAGATTATCCCCCACTTTCCTTTTTGGAACTCTGTTTAAAAGAATATTGAATTTTCTCATTTTATTCTACTTGTGTCTTTAACTCTATTTCCCATCTCTGCTTGTATCTTCATGATGTGTAATTTTATAGACATGTATTTTGTGGTTAGTTTTAATGTATCACAAGATCTGCTATACTATTTATTGATTGCTTTTTACTTCAATTATTATTTTTTAATTTTTAAAAGTTCTTTGATCCACTTAAAAATCTTTCTGGTTATTTTTGATAACCTTTTAATCAATGATTCTTTTATTTCAGGTTCATCATCTTTTTAATAATTGTGTACATGATTAACCATTTTATGTGTTATCTCTAATCATTTCTACTGAAATTCTTGAGTTTTCCCTTATATCCACTTATTTTGATTTCTTTCTTCTTTTTTTTAATGCTGTACTTTGAATTAATTTTGCCTGAACATTAGCTTGAGTGTCTATATGAAGAGGTTTTCATTCAAAAAATTTGAACTTAATTCTGAGTGTTCCAAGGAATGCTTTAATTCTTCCCTAGAGGTCTCAGGATTTCCATAGAAAATGATATAGTCTTTTTTTATAGATTTTTTTTTATGTGGATCATCTTGGAAGTCCTTATTGAATTTGTTACAATATTGCTTCTGTTTTTTACTTCGGTTTTTTGGCCATGAGATCTTAGCTCCTTGACCAGGGATCGAACCAGCACCCTCTGTAATTGGAAGGCAAAATCTTAACCACTGGACTGCCAGGGAAGTCCCTAAAATAGGAAAGTATTAGAATGAGCTTTTCTGTGAAAATGTCATTTCTCATCTCTTCTAACTTTCAACATTCAAGATAAGACTTTCTATCCTGGTACCATTCAAAAGCACATCAGTAACAGTAGAAAACATTTAGTCATTTGTTTTACAGAGGAATGTTTGGCTTTTCCATGAAATTGAAATGAACGGGAAAAGTAAGGCAAAAATATGCTTCAGGTAAGAGAGACTGAGAAAGAAATTATTTTAATTCAAACACTCCCACTAATTGGGGCTCAAGTGAGCCTCTGTGGGAGATGGAACACTTGCTGGAGTAGAGTAGGCAGAGAGAATAATGGGAATTTTCATTTTATGTAGAAGTGAATGAAAATTAGCTTAAAGATGGAGGTTAGAAACCACAGCTGGGAAAAAACAAAAAGGACAAAGTTTTACACATGCTCTAAAATTATTCCAATTTCAATTTTAATCAATTTCAGTAGAAAAATATTCAAATGAAAGGAAAAGATTCAGCTACTATTTTTAAGCTTCTTCATTTTTATGTTGTTCTGCTGACTTAAAACGAAGAACTCGCTGATCAGATTGAAACATATGTGATGTCATTTAAAAACAGATACAGCACGCATGAGTGTGCATAAACACTTTTAAAATTTAAAATGCTATTTCTCCAATTGTCTTGTCAACATTTGCTGAGGAAAAAAGACATGCCTTTTACTACATACACTTGCTAGGTGACTTTTATCTTGCTTTAGAGATAAACCTGGAAGAAATTTTCGTTGATATTAACATTCCCATTGTCTCCTCAAAACTGAGTCTGATAGAGGATCATTTAGATAAACTACTTAATAGGTTAAAGTGTACTGCAATGTTGCATTGATCACTGAGAAAAGTTGATCACAATTCTCTCCAAATAACTGAAGTGCCCAGTAAATTAAAAATTGTTACTAAAGATAAATTGATCCCACCATATATGATATTGAGAAAGATGAATTTGTACTGAGTTTATACGCTATTGGCTATTTGAATCAGCATGTGAAAAAATTACATTTTGTCAGACAACTGATAATATATTTTATGAATGTTGGTAGCATTTATGAGTTTTTTTTTTAACAGTTAATAAAATCTTTCTAGAAAAGACTAAGAGGTTTCTGTGTCTTCTTAAAATAAAACTGCAAAACAATTTCCTCTTTCTGCATTTATGAAACACAGAAGTATGTGGTCTGTTGTCTTTGTTTTTTTGAGAGACTGGTTAATTGTCTGCTTGTGGACTTAGCTAGCTCTGTACTTTAGTTATGGGATAAGGTTACCAAAAATTTTACTTTAAGCTTTGCCTTTCAGCTTAAAAAAGCTGCCTTAAACCCTTAAATGACAAATTAAGGGCAATTACATGTTATGTGTTTGAACAGAACATATATTAGCTTAAAATACAATTGAGTTGCCACAGATGGTTAAAAATGAAAGCAAAATAAATTATAAATTATCCCATTTGGCTGAAGGAATAATATGTTTTGCATATAAGACAAAAGCAAAAGTAAATATATACTTTTATACAGTTCACAATCATGTGATGAACAAAAGTATTTTAACTCTATACACGTTTTTTGCAAAACATTGGTTAATTAAAATAATTTAAAGTCAGTAATTAAAGTGATATCTTTTTGAGAAGTAATAAAAGAAAAGTAGAATTTAAAATTCTTAGGTATTTATTTTCAAAATTGTAAGAGAAATGTCGTAATAGAATGATGCAGTGTAAGTAAGGAATCTCTGCTTTTGAATTCGGTGGCGTATCTTGTACAAAACAAATATCCCGCCAAAAGATAGAAGGGAGAAAAAGTCTAATAAACTGTAAACTATAATAGTATATAGGAGTATATATGTACTATTAATAGAAAGATAGATGATAGAATGCTTATTTGAAGGCATTTGAGAATTATTGGGACAAGTTAGCTATGCATAAATGTTTCAAAAAAGGAAGAAAAGTGAGCCATCATTTTGCAGCCTCTGGTAACCTCGGAACATTTGCACATTCTGCATAGGAGGTAAGATGCTAGACATCCAGGCAAAGGCCCTGGTCAGAAAGATAGCATTAAAAGACAGAGACTCTGACTATGCTTTTGGTAGTTTGTCAGTGACAAAAATGCAAAAATCAGAAAAATATGAAACCAGAATCTTGGTGATAAAGGGGAAAGAGCATCCACGATGTGAGCCCAACAGTCTGTTGTTTTTTTTCTTTAAAGTTTTTCTTTTACTTTTTGCAACTGTATACAGCAAAAGGTTACAAATGCAGATTACATTTTCCAGGATCTGCACGTTGAGGAGTGAATTTTATTTTGTAACTAGCAACATGTTAAGTAGTATTTGAAGGTTTTAAAGCATGGGTAGATGCCATGATTAGAGCTGGAGAAAACTAACTTGGCAGCAGATTGTAGGATGGATTAGAGAAATCAGTGCCTGCAGGAGAGAAGGCCAGACAAGATATATTAATAAAACTTAAGCAGGACGTAAACATAACTTCAACTAGGCTGCTGTAAATAAAAATAGAAAGTAAAAATGAAAAATAATGATTTAAATATAATCAACAAGTATGAAAGCAATTTGATGTTAGGAACTAGGCAGAAGAGTCCATCTGAGATTTTGTACCCAGCTAAGCAGGTCAGTGAGGGTCATATGCCTTCTGTGGATTTGGAGTCAACCTGAAGCTTTCCATTCCTGTATCACCTCATAAGGGGCTTCCCAAGTGATGCTAGTGGTAAAGAATCTGCCTGCTTTTGCAGGAGAAGTTAAGAGTCGAGGGTTTGATCTCTGGGTTGAGAAGATCCCCAGGATAAGGAAATGGCAGCCATTTCAGTATTCTTGCCAGGGAAATCTTGTGGAAAGAGGAGACTGGTGGGCTACAGTTCATGGGGTTGCAAAGAGTCTGACATGACTGAGCCACTGAGCACCATCACCTTATATATGAGACCTATTTTAGCACTGCTAACCTTTTAATATTCAAGCATTTGTCCCAAGATCCCTGAGGCATGTTTCGGGGACTAACTTAGGATGTGGCAAGGGACAGGAGGCAGGGTTTTTCATAAATGGAACATCTAAGATTCCAGATGGGGAGAAAGAGGGGAAGAAAAGTTGAAGCTGGAAAAATTACTTTTCCTGCAGTCCATACCCTCTGTCTCCACTTGTCACCCCCAGTGACCACAGGCAGGAAGTGCCACTCCTGTTGCATAGTAACAAGGAGGAAGTGGCAGGTGGGGCAGGGGTCACTGTGCATGCTGCTGCTGCTGCTGCTGCTAAGTCGCTTCAGTCGTGTCCGACTCTGTTGCGACCCCATAGATGGCAGCCCACCAGGCTCCCCCGTCCCTGGTATTCTCCAGGCAAGAACACTGGAGTGGGTGTAGGTCCTTGTTATTAGATAGACAACACTGATTGTGTTGATCTGTGTCCTTCTTGCCCTCCAAAATCCACTGGTGATTTACAGAGTATGGAAGAAAAGCTCTATGGAGGGTTGGGTTCAAAGAATAAGGCCATTACACCTCTTCGCCTAATTCTTCCTTCCTCTTCTGTTGACAAACCAAAATTTCTGGCTGTAATAACACAATATAAATTCTTTTATGTTGAATCTGACATTTGATGTTGAAAGGTTTAAGACCATATGATTCAGCGAATGAATTTCAGTGAGATTCCAACTCTCAACATGTGCCCATGATAAACACAATGTTATCCCAGGCACCAGGCCAAATTATACTGTTAACCGAGCATTTGAATGGAAGAATATTTTCATGGATCAAATCAAAACCCATTCCTGTAAAAATGTAATTTCGGTAAAATTGTGATGCTGGGGAGGGAGAAGGGAGAGCCTGAGGAATTTGAGCAAATTATACCCACTCTGCACCAAACAGTATCATTAAGAACACAGTGAAATTCACAGCGGTGATTTCATCAATAAGTGTGGTTTTTACATGAAGATGAGGACAAAGGCCAAGCTCCCAACAGTCTACAGAGAGGTGGCTTGTTTCATAGTGAGAGTAGAATACTTTGTTCAGTGACTGTACCAGCTGGAGAACATAGATCAATCTCTTAGACGATTGTTATTGCGCAAGTAGTTCTGAGTTGGCCTGAAGCCATTCATTGCAAAGCAAATACTGCTTGTTTGCGCGATGGCTTCCTCATTTCCTTGTGTCAAGTTCATGACAGGAAGATTTATAAGTCTGCACTGTTTGGCTTGTACATACAGTCGTACAAATTTCCTTATTTGCCTTGGTTTGGAACCCTAAAGTAATTAGCCTGCTGCAAGAAAAAAAAAAATGTACAGCTAGGTTGACTGCATATAGACCATCTAAATAATGATACAAATTGACCCAAATAAAATTTTACCAATCCTGTTCATTGAAAGACATCATAAACTGGGAGCATATGCAAGTGGTGTGTATGTATGTATATGCTAAGATACTCAGTTTCTCAGTCGTGTCCAACTCTTTGCGACCCCAGGGACTGTAGCCCACCAGGACCCCTGTCCATGGGATTATGCCAGCAAGAATACTGGAGTGGGTTGCCATTTCCTACTCCAGGAGATCGTCTCTACTCAGGGATCAAACCCACGTCACCGGTGTTGGCAGGTGGATTCTTTACCACTGAGCCTTCAGGGAAACCTCATCAGTATTATTTATGTCTATTTGTATTTATTAAATATATTGAAATTTGATAAAGAAAAATAGAGAAAAAATTAAAGAGCTATATGCAATTATTATTTTCTGAATTCTGGCACACTGTCAGCTTGCTTCACCAAATTGTGTATTTCACATGGTCTATGAGAGAGGAAACTCCATATTATTTTTCACAGATATTTTTGCATTTTCTTGTGATTTTTTTATTAAGCAAATCAAATTAGAAAACTTTTGATTATACCCTACTATGTATAAAACAGATAGCTAATAAGAGCCTACTGTATAGCACAGGGACTCCACTCAGTACCCTGTAATGACCCACATGGGAAAAGAATCTTAAAAAGAGGTGAGACGTGTATGTGTATAACATACTCACTTTTCTGTAAGACACAAAGTAACACAACATTGTAAACGTATATACTCTGATAAAAATTCATTTAAAAAAGAAATAAAATTTTCATTGTAGGATTAGAGTTCATACCATGTGGTTTAATGTATTGAATAATGCATTGAAAAATAAACACTTCAATGTTAGGAAAAGTAAAAGATAATTCCCTTTCACAGATAGTCATGCAGCACATGGATGGTATATCTGAATTCGTATAGTATCTCACAAAAGAGGCATGAAGATGAAGTCTATATGTACGAAGAACTTTTAATAAACCTAGCAGATACATTTCTAAAGGTCAAAATTAAAAATTTCTCATAGTTATTCAGATTTTCAGACTGCCTTTTATAGTCTCATAAAAGATTAATGAAAGATCTGTTTTACACATTTCAATAAACCTTCAAATTGAAAATGGTTTTTGTGATATTGTTGGTTTCTTCAATCATGTATTCATACCACTTATAAATGGATTCATTTTTCTTGTGAGATTTTAAGTTACCACTTTCATGTATGAAAATTTCCATTTCCAAAATAGATGTATCTTAATTACACCATAACTTTAATAAATTAAAGAATATTATTCTTCCAGATTTAGGTAGAGATTAACCATTCAGATGAAAGGAGGTTTAAAGGTCCTATCTCTGGCTAATGAAGTTGACATGATTTAAAAAGGACAAAGTTCTCTTCCCTGGTGGGACAGAGGGTAAGAATCTGCCTGCCAATGCATGGATTCAATGCCTGATCAGAAGAGATCCCACGTGTCTTGGAGCAACTAAGCCCATGCACCACAACTATGGAGCCTACGCTCTGTGGTAGTATAATCGCTAAGTTGTGTCTGACTCTTGCCACCCCACAGACTGTAGCCTGCTAGGCTCCTCTGTCCATGAGATTCTCCAGGAAAGAATACTGGAGTGGTTGCCATTTCTATGCTCTAGAGCATATTTTAAAAAGCAGAGACATCACTTTGCCAACAAAGGACCGTACAGTTAAAGTGATGGTCTTTCCAGTAGTCATGCACGGATGTGAGGGTTGGACCATAAAGAAGGCTGAGTGCCGAAGAATTGATGCTTTCAATCTGTGGTGTTGAAGAAGACTCTTGAGAGTCCCTTGGACTGCAAGGAGATCAGACTAGTCAATGCTAAAGGAAATCAGTCCTGAATAGTCCTTGGAAGGACTGATGCTAAAGCTCCAATACTTTGGCCACCTGATGCAAAGAACCAACTCATTGGAAAAGACCCTGATGCTGGGAAAGATTGAGGGCAAGAGGAGAAGGGGCAACAACAACAATGCTCTAGAGCCCGGGAGCCACACACACCCTAGAGTCTCTACTCTGCAACAACAGAAGCCATGGCAATGAGAAGCCTGTGCACTGCAACTAGGGAATAGCCCCCATTCATGGCGACTAGAGAAAAGCCCTGTGCAGCAACGAAGACCGAGCACAGCACAGCCAAGAATAAATAAGTAAGTAAATAAATAAAAGAACCAAGTTCAGCACTATACAAAGACACCAGTACTGACCCATATTATAATACTGCAGCGTGAGAACTGAGTATCTTAGAAGTGGAAAGGGTTTTGATGCAATATACAAGTACTCCATCTAAGCAAGACATTCTTTCCTTTTGCAATGTCCCATAGATGGTAATTTGATTATCAAACTAAATTAATATCTTTTGTTCAGTTCAAATTTCTTTTTCTTAAAAGTAGTATAGTAATTATAAACCAAATAAAACAACTAAAATTATATCTGTATTAAATTAAATGTGCCTATCAAATATGGCCTTGATTTTCATGTTATTTACCACAAGATAAAATTCAACTATGGCAGATATGTACAAAAACTGCCCTGAAATACTTACTTTGTAATCACTATGCTGCATGGCAACTAGTTATTAGTTATAAATAATGAACAGCTTTGTAACTCTTCAGAATAAGCATTGCTTCTATGCAACCAAACCAGATGTTAGTAATTTTCCCTCTTGCTTTATTTTCATATGATTTTATTTATGTTCATGGTGAGCTATCAGGGGTAATGGAAATCTCTCCGTGATGGGGAAAAAAAAATCATAAATTAGAAACAGCCAGAAGATGGGCTTTAAACTGTACTTGGACACAAAAATTGGAAGCAGAATTGCCTGATAAAATTATGTTGAAAAAAGAGACTGCAAGTGTGACAAGATAATCAAGTAACAGATGTTAATAACTGGTATTTAAGGCTGTAATGCAAGTAAAGCACTTAGTGCCTCGTACATACTAAATCCAAAACTAACTAGATAATTAGATAATGAAGTAAATGTCTATTCTTATTGTTACATTTTTGCTTTTGCAAACAGAAAAGGAAATTTGGATTCAGAACTCTGAGGAAGGAAAGAAGATGTACTTGAATAAGAACAAGATTTGAAACAGAAGCGGCTGAACACTGACTTAGCAAATCTGTACCATGAGACAGGTAAACCTGCAGATGGAGTATCTAGTCATACCCTATAGTGCACTAAACTAGCAGTTCCAAATATAAGAAGTTTGTGCTGTTATTGTCATAAATTATTTACTATCCACAGTTGCAATCTCAAAATCACTTTCCAAGACTGATTCTCAAACTCTGCAACCCTCCCTGCTTGGAATCACACAAACAGAAAATGAAAAACCTAAGTGTGTTTGTATGTGTCTGTGTGTTGTGTATGCAACTGGAGTAAACTAAGTATCAATTGGAGGAGAAAGTTTTAAGTAACTTACTCTAAATTTATACCCTGAAGTAAAACATGTTTATTAAAAATATCTGCTGCTGCTAAGTCACTTCAGTCATACCTGACTCTGTGCGACCCCATAGACGGCAGCCCACCAGGCTCCCCCGTCCCTGGCAAGAACGCTGGAGTGGGTTGCCATTTCCTCCTCCAACGCATGAAAGTGAAAAGTGAAAGTGAAGTCGCTCAGTCGTGTCCGACTCTTCGTGACCCCATGGACTGCAGCCAGGCAAGAGTACTGGAGTAGGTTGCCACTGCCTTCTCCGATTAAAAATATCTACATTGTGTTATAAATGTTAACCTGATAAAAGGTTTATGATGCATTAAAAGTTAAGTGAAAGTTAAGACTCTCAGTCATGTCCGACTCTTTGCGACCCCATAGACTGTAGCCTACCAGGCTCCTCCATCTGTCCATGGGATTTTCCAGGCAAGAGTACTGGAGTGGGGTGCCAAGGAAAGCATAATATTCAATTAATCCAATGAAAGTGACTGGATAAAAAGCATGTGTATGTGTGTGTGAGAGACAGAAATTAAAAGTAATTATATTTGGAAAAGCAATATAAAAAATGTATGCCCCAAAGTTTTATGTAAAAATTTGCCCTACTTTTTGGTTCAAAAATAAATATTTCTAGAATATCTCACAATGTATATTGCAATAAGTGTATTAGAATGGGTGTATTGTGATATTCTTCCCTTTAGGTTCTAGTTGTAAAATGTTCAGCTAAGTATTCAGTAAAATAGGCTTAAACAATGTTATCTGTACTCCTCAAGTTACTCATAGTTTAAAATTCACAATATTCCAGAGCTGATTAATTACATATAAATTATGTTTTCTTTGTGTGCAACTCAAAAGATAATTATGGTTAATTGCATTGTTAGGGAATAAAAGTTGTGAGTCAGAGAATAGGAGCTCCTATTATATGAAATTAAGAATTTTAAAAGTTTTCAAAAATTATTTTAAAACCAATATTTGACTTGTAAAGACTCCTAATTAGCCAGCAAATTTCACATTGGCTCTGTCCACATTTAATAACATACATCTGCTCTTTAATTTGATTTCTTCTGAATGTTTCTCTATGTTAGAAAAACAGAAGAACCTGCATGATGTAAATGAATTCACATATCTTTTCCTACCCATCCCCAAAATTAAACCCATGCATAGACTATATATAATTTTTTCTCAATAATTTCTTTTAAGTTTTTTATTTTACCATAAGTATCCATTGCTTTTAAACCATTCATAATTTATTTACTAATGTTTTATAGATCTATAAACAAGTTTTGTTTAGAGGTTTTAAACTTTTTGTGGCATTTTACAGTCAATTTCAGGATAAATTGAGTTTCTCTCCATTCGTGTGAGATAAGGCTCAGCTTTTCTGCTTCAGTGACAGACTGAAGTAATCGCTGTTTACCATGAAATTGCTCACCTGCAATTTACCTTTCGCTTCAGCGGCAAATTTATATGAGTTAATTTGGTAGTGAAGGTTCAAAATATGAACACATAATATATTTTGGACCTTGAATTAAATTATCAATCCTGATTTAGACAGAGGAAGCAACCTTATTATACAATTAATATTTTCTCTCAAATTGCCAGTTATTATAGCAAATGCATCTTTCCCATTGAAGCTTTTCACATGCAAGTTTGAACAGGGTAATATCTCTCCCATTATCCTATTGTCTTTATAAAATATATGCAGCCTGCTACCTAGGAAACCTGAGTGTAGGAGGAGCCATTCTGAGAGACTGCACATGGCTCCAGTTGCCAAGGAAACCCGTGCCTTTTTTCCTGTAAATGTGCAGAGCAGTTTCCTTATTAGGAATTGGGTTAACAGCGTTCTCAAAGGAAAAGCTGAGTGAGGAAGGTAGTAAGATTTTTTCATACATATGAACTGAATCGTAAACTCTGTATAAACTGTGATAAATTGGTTTTAGCATGTAAGTTTTAGTGATAAAAGTGAAGTTTTATGGAGTTTTCACCTGGCATAATTAAAAATATTCAAACATGCAAAATCTTGCTGTTAGAGCAGAGGAGCATACAGAAAATGAGTTTTTTTCTGAATAACAAGTGGCAGATACTGACAATATATGATTCATAAAATACTTGTGTGTTGAATGTGCACTTTTTTAAATGACCTTACATAAAATTATTTTCCATGAAATACTTCTGTATGTAACAATTCTAATTAATTCTTTACATTTAGCCCTCTTTTAAAAATCACTGTGTCATTATTGTGCTAAAAATTGCATTTATTTTATATTCTACTATTCTATGCTTTAAGCTTTGGGGGGGGTAATTAAAATACTTTAAAATATAAAATCCAAGTCACATATTATAAATATTACATCAGCATGATCTATCACAATCTATCATCATTTATTAAGCCTCCACCTATTAAACACACAAAACAACCATGGTCAACATGTCTTAACAATATTCTTCAAAAAGCTTTAAAAAGCCTGGTGGACTACAGTCCAAGGGATCACAAAGAGTCAGACACAACTGAGCGACTAACACACACACATGCAAGAAAAACACCCCCAAATGTGTTTTTCTTTGCATACTTAACAAAGAGGTCATTTCTTGGAAACTTTAGCCTAGTTTTCTATGTTGAAGTATAATCACTGTGTCCTTAGGCATCCAACCTAAATGCAGACAGAGTTATATGCAAGTATTTTATTGCAAAAGTAAGTAGAATAGTTTAAGTTTCTTCCTCTTTGGAATAAATTCATGAAGAACCATAATTCTTTGACTATTCTATTGAGCAGCCACAGTGTGTGAAAGTAGGCACCCTCATATTTCTGGTAGATTCCTGTATATTGTAACAGCTTCTGTAGAATGCAATTTGGAAAATATCTTAAGTGCCTTAAAATGTCTTTTGTTTACATTGGGCTCAGTAGTATAATTTTAATGCAACTTTCTAAAAATATATGTATATATGTATAATATATGTATAAGGATAGTCATCACATTTGTTTTTTTAATTAAATTTTAACATGATCATTGGTAAAATTATGATAATAGTATACAACAGATACTATGCTGATATTCAGCCATTAAGTAATCATAGTGTAAAAAAATACACAATCACTTGGAAAACATTTATTAAAGAATAATAAGTGAAAAAGAAAAGGTGAAAAAATAACAAAAGAAAATACTGGAAGTATATACACTAAAATGATAAGCATAAATAGTGTGTTATCATCCCTTGTGTTTTTCTGTTTTACTTCTGCCAAGTTGTTTGCATTGACCAATCATTGCTTTTGTATTTAGAAAATGTCTTAGAGTGTTATAAAGGACAAAGTTTTTGAAGAGTTAAAGTGACATAGAGGGATACTTACAATATAATGTCAAAAGAAGAAAGGCAGCTTTGCACAATGTATTATAGATACAAACATCACAATAACAAAGCCCTGTTAACCCCCATCTTGGAACAGCCATTTCGGAGATAAGTGGGACCACTTGTAGGAAGAGGACACAGCTCTTAAAGCCAGCTATGGATCTGTGGGCAGAAGCAGCTACAGGGAGTTGATATGACAGAAGCACTAGAAGCATAGAATGCAAAATAAAAGTAAGAAACAAACCTCTTGTATCTTCCAGTTGAGAACAAGATAGTATTGAATGAGAAGCACCAATTTGTTACTTAAGGATTTCTATATGTGGAAAATTCAAATGATAGAAAGGCAGGTTTATACATAAGAATTTGGGGGAAGTGTGTGATTGGTTCCGATTTCATGTTTTGTTTTGTTTTACACTTATGCTATTTATGTATAAACAAACACATTTTTCTAAGATTTGAAAACCCCAAATATTTTCCTAATTAAAGCAACTTCAAATTGTAGGATGTGGGGATGGCACCAGAATTTGATAAACTATAGCTGGCCACCAGGCTAATTGATATATGAATCCTAGACAGTTTTATATAACTTGCAATAGATGAGTCCTAAATGGTTTCACAGTGGAAACAGTGTCAGACTTTATTTTTTTGGGCTCCAAAATCACTGCAGATGGTGACTTCAGCCATGAAATTAAAAGACGCTTACTCCTTGGAAGGAAAGTTATGACCAACCTAGATAGCATATTCAAAACCAGAGACATTACTTTGCCAACAAAGGTCTGTCTAGTCAAGGCTATGGTTTTTCCAGTGGTCGTGTATGGATGTGAGAGTTGGACTGTGAAGAAGGCTGAGCACCGAAGAATTGATGCTTTTGAACTGTGGTGTTGGAGAAGACTCTTGAGAGGCCCTTGGACTGCAAGGGGATCCAACCAGTCCATTCTGAAGGAGATCAGCCCTGGGATTTCTTTGGAAGAAATGATGCTAAAGCTAAAACTCCAGTACTCTGGCCACCTCATATGAAGAGTTGACTCATTGGAAAAGACTCTGATGCTGGGAGGGATTGGGGGCAGGAGGAGAAGGGGACGACAGAGGATGAGATGGCTGGATGGCATCACTGACTCGATGGATGTGAGTCTGAGTGAATTCCGGGAGTTGGTGATAGACAGGGAGGTCTGGCGTGCTGTGATTCATGGGGTCGCAAAGAGTCGGACACGACTGAGCGACTGAACTGAACTGAAATGGTTTCACATCCATGCGTCATGTATAAGATATATATCTGCAATACTAGTTGCTGGGTTTATGAAATAGCCTCTCCCTACCAAGCATGTTGGCAATATATATACATATATATATCCTTGAATGAAAGCATCTACCAAAATTTATAGCCTAATAGATAGAACAGATGAAAAGAACTTTGAGCAGAAACTCAAAGGAAAGATCTTTTCAGAGATATATTCTATGGCAGACATGACATAAAGTATCAAATTTTTGTTTTTGAAGTCTGCAGAATTAGATATTAACATATAATTATTGAAAATTTAATAGCTCCAAATTCAAATGTGCAGTCCAGTGATTCCAGTAAATGCTGAAAGCGGTGACAAAAATCATACCATCATTATTTTTCAGAGATTCCAAAACAAGTAAAATGGGAAAATACATTATTTATCCCAAGATATATCTGTGGATCTCTACGTGCCAGAAATACCTGGATAATGAAAGGCATCCAGCAAAGAAGGTATAAATAAACACTATTGGAAAAAAATTAGCAGTAACTGGATGATTGTTTTTCAGTTGTGTCCGAATCTGCAACCCTATGGACACAGCACACCAGGCCTCTCTACCTTTCACTGTCTCCCAGAGTTTGCTCAAACTCATGACCATTGAGTCATTGATGCCATCCAACCATTTTATCCTCTGTCACCCCTTTCTCCTCCTGCTCTCAATCTTTCACAGCATCAGGGTCTTTTCCAATGAGTCAGCTCTTTGATGATAGGAGGAACTAAAAAGTGATTGCTTAAAGCACCTTGATTGACCAAGATACTGCACTGGATCTCATAAACTGGAAGAAATATGTTTCTCCTATAAAGTAGGAGGACCCATTTTAAAACCAATTATAACTCTCACCTTGACAATGATGTTCTCAGATACTCTTGCACTGAAACCACTGGGGAAGCTTGTGTAGCCCTTCTGAATGTTTCTAGCAAAGCAAGGAAAGTTAGACTCATAGGAAGATACTAATGTTAACAGCTGGCTTTCTGGAGAAGGAAACCCTGCTCTGTAGTACTTGCCAATGTCAATGGTGTACATTCTCCCATCACAGTCAGTTACAAACTATCAATTGGACATCACTGAGTATAAAAAGAGGAACAAATCTGTGCCACTGGCTCTTGCCAAGTAGTAAGAGCCAGTCCTCTCCTATTAATGAGAGCTGTTTGCCCTTGAAGTTCTTAAAGAAGGCATTAGCAAAAGGCTGAGGAAAAAAAAAGGCACACAGCCACAGTAAAATCAGCCCAGCTAAATTGCCTCATAGTTTTATGTTGGAATACTCCTCTTTTAAGCAGTAAAAGAAAATCAAGTTGAAAGTCTTTACCTAAATAGGAAGTAACGAATTTCCTAGACCTTAGTGTTCTCAGGTTGTCAGTAACCTAGATCCAGTGATAACACACAGATGACACAGACAAGAAGCTAATGTCTGCAAATAATTTGAGAAGTATGATAGCCTTAAAAATATGTATCACTATAAATAAGACAAAAAAGTGAGATGATTAAAGACTCCCAGGGAAGATTTCTAACTCTTTTTTGTGTATTTTCAGGAGGTGGCAACTCTGAATGGCAGCAGGGCCAGCCAGGCAGCCTCATGTGCATTTCAGATTTTAATTTTATTTAAGGTACTTATTTGATATTGTTCAAGGTTTTTATAGTATCTATTCTCCTGTAAAGTCAACTGAATAATCCACTGAGGTTTCCTATGAAGGAAACAGCCATACAAAATAAAATGAATTATATGATACAATCAGACAAAATATTTTATGCATTTTAAAAAGAAATCCATGACACATATCAGATTTTATCAGAAAGATTGAGACATGCTAATATGACATGAAAAAGGCTGCAAATAGCAATAATCCAAGCTCCGAGAGGTTTCTCTAACTATAGTGCCAGGTTTAAAAACTACAGTGATATATAAAAACTGTATATTTTCTCATATTGATGTTTTTATCAGACTTACCCTATAGAATGTAAGTCTCATGAAACAGACCATCAGATTTGTTCACTGCTATATCTCTAGCTGTTAGCACTTCTCTAGTGCCCAGGAAAAAAGTAGTTGTTCCACAAATACTGTTGAATGAATATAGAACATAAAAGTAGGCAAAAAGTTCATAACACTTAAGTGAGATAATAAATACAAATATGGTTAATAAAAGGGCTTCACTTCCTTCAGTGACAGAGGTCCTAATTATCTAATGGTACAGCAACACTGTGTTTTTAGTTTAACAAGAATATAAGCAATAATGTTTCATGACACTCAACTGGACAATTTAGAAATGTTAGTGGTGGATTTATAGTTCGTCTAATTCTCTATGGGTATTAATTGTGGTGCTGGAGAAAACACTCGAGAGTCCCTTGGACAGCAAGGAGATCAAGCCAGTCAATCCTAAAGGAAATCAGTCCTGAGTATTCATTGGAAGGTCTGTTGCTTAAGCTCCAATATTTTGGCCACCTGATGTGAAGAGACGACTCACTGGAAAAGACCCTGATGATGGGAAAGATTGAAGGCAAAAGGAGAAGGGAGTGGCAGAGAATGAGATGGATAGATAGCATCACCAACTCAATGGACATGATTTTGAGCAAACTCTGAGAGATAGCAGGCGACAGAGAAGCCTGGCATACTGCAGTCCTTGGAGTCCCAAAGAGTCAGATATGACTTAGCAACTGAACAACACATCAACAAATTCCTATGGGTATTAATCTTCTGACCTTTCTAAACTGTCAGAGACTTCTTGCTCTTAGACTATATCTCGTAAATATATTCTAACTACTGATTTTTTTCAATATATACTCTGCACACTTTCACATTTTAAGATAACATAAAACTAAACAGAGATAGAAAATGTATCAATTAGATGAGCAATAACCAAGTAGATTTCAAAAAAATATTCTCTCTGCTAAATTAAATAAGGAGTTAATCCATCTCAAGACAAAAAAAAAAAACAAAACCTAAAAGTAAAAATGAAAAATACAAATATGTATAGAAATATGTTGCTTTTGTTATTGCATGCATGCTAAGTCGCTTCAGTCATGTCTGACTCTGTGCGACCCCATGGACAGCAGCCCACCAGCCTCCTCTGTCCCTGAGATTCTCTAGGCAAGAATACTGGAGTGGGTGGCTGTTTCCTTCTCCAATGCATGCTAAGTCACTTCAGTCATGTCTGATTCTGTGTGACCCTGTGGACAGCAGCCCATCAGGCTCCTCTGTCCATGGGATTCTCCAGGCAAGAATACCTGAGTGGGTTGCCATTTCCTTCTCCATGATTTTGTTATTAGGAAACTCAATATTTTAAAATAAATGTAAAGATGTTAATCTTCACAAGTCATCATAGAAATCCACACTGCAACATGCAATGATAATTTTTATTTTTGTTACATAGGCAAAAGCTGATTATAAAACTTGATAAATTGCAGTTCTTACTGGGAAAAGTACACTTTGCTGTGTATAGGATTAAGAATTTGTAAAATTTATTTGGAATAAAATTTGATTGCTTTTATTAAAATTGAAAATGTGGGTATATGTTGAGCAATTTTTGTAGGTTTCCCCAGTATCTGTATGGGCTTCTTAATTTGGGAGAACCCAAGACCACACCTCTTGCACAAAAGCATTATATATTATATATTACATTTTAATTTCTCATATTTTCATGCTTTCCTTTTCCATATTTTCATCTCATCATATATTATCATATGTTATTGCCATATGTTTAATTAAGTCTGTGAAAATATTCTTATTAACAGCTTTATGTTTTACATTTTTCTTGGACTAATTATAATATCTAAGTGTCCAAGAGTTGACTACAATGTACTTCTTTTTCTTTTAATGATGGGTTATATATTTGTTTTCCTTTGTACATTTGATCATTTTGTTTTATAAGCTGGACAATGCATTAATAGTTGTAGGGCATTTGAATGACATTAAATTCCTTTAAAGTGTGTTGAATTTTGTTTTGGCAGATAAATGGCTGGTGGATAACATTGGTCTTGTCAAACTTGGATTCATTTGCTGTTAACTTATTGGCTGAAGACATATTAATATGTCTTTTGTTATCTGAACATTATTGACTGAATACGTTTCAATATTGAAAACGTTTCAATATTCACTTACATAACATATCACTGGCCGTAGGCATTAGCTCTGCAAAAGTCCGCCAGTCAATCATTTGTTAAGGTATATCTATTTTGTTTTTGAACTTAGTCCTATGGTTAGGCCCTTGCTCTTGCATGTGATCTTTACAGATAAAGATAGAGCTAGAGATATAGATCTATAGAAATAGATACAGATATTCATCTATCTGTATCTATATCTCTATCTCTACCTAGTCTTTCTGGACTTTCAACTGAAGGCCAATGTGCTGAGTAAATTTCTTTCTATTCTGGGTGAACCATAACTCCAGTGTCCCCTAGCCCTGCTGACCCCTCCTTAATCACTTTTCTGTCCCACAGTGGCCATCCTCTGCTAGGAATCCCAGAGATTCGCCCTTTGCTCTTTGAGCCTATCCATTGGCCAAGGCTGGAATAAATTCATGTCGGCTTATAGCTAACCTTTTTCTCAATTTAGCTCTCCTCTCAGATTCCTTTCAATGCAAATTCTATCTCCTTACTCCAGTAAGACTTCTGCCTGGGTTTGTCTCCATCTCCCTGCTCTGTGTCAGTAAAGTACCCCTAGAAGAATGTGGGGCGATTGTTGGGCAGTCTTATGGTTCACATTGCTTATTTATCTTTCTTCAGAGATCACTGTCCCCAGCCACCTCTTTTTCAATGCCTGCAAATAGTGACTCACACATTTCATACAATTTTACAGGTGTTTCTGTTGGAATGCCAAATCCTGAACCAGTCACTCTTTCAAAGCAGAAATCTTTTAGCTCTTTTTGAGATACAGAAATTAAGAAAAGCTATTTACTTATCATGACAAAGTAGGTGATAAATAGAAATTAATTTTAACACATGTCTTCTGACTGTATATCCAAGGTATTTCTATAAACATAGCTGCTTTGCAAATGAATAGCACTAGAAAAATATGGAGTGGGGCAGGTTTTCTAACTCAGTGGTATACAGCCTTATTAATGGAATAATAAAATTGCAAACATTTTGTAAGAAATAATTTAAATTTTGTGATACTATTCACATTTTCCTAGATATTAAACACATTCACAGCAACAATAACAATATTAATTATCTCTTAGACTTAACATTTCATAAAAACAATATATGATCAGCAAGATTATATTAATAAACATCATTTTTAATAAAGGAGAATTATAGCAAATGAATAAATTTCATTTTATAAAAGTCTCACTTTATTTCACTTTTGTCTCTTCTTAGACATAAAGTGGAGTAAACTTCAAAATGTACAAAAGCACCCGAAAGCACATGTTTGGAAATAACTGACAAAGCGTTTTATTTTAAAAAAATCATCACTTTAGCACTTTCTGTGTCAGAAAGCATTCTTAGTGCTTACAGTTATTAATTCATTTAAACATCATAATTATGTAATGAATCAGGTCCTATCATATTACCCACCTTTTAACAGATGATGAATCTGATGTGTGAAAAATGAAATATTTTACCCAACATCACCCAACCAATAAGTAAGCAGAGCTAAAATTGTCACTCAGAAAATCAGGTTCTTAAACTTTGCTTCTTTACTCTGATTACTCCTTTTCAAATAGAAATCCAAGGGGGAGAAACAGACATATGCTATGAATAATGTTTCCAAAGCTGTTTTTCCAATCAATTTCGAATAGATACACATTTTCCCAAAATATACTATTGTGTTGGAAGAGATATTTTACTTTAATTTTTCAATTATTGAAATTTTGTCTCAGATAAAATAATCACTCACCATATAATGGGGAAAAGGGGCATTTTTTTCTGGTTCTGCATTTCTAGTCATAAATGAAGGTTACTATTTGAGAGTATGTCATTAAAATAGATAATATTCACTGCAAACAGATATAATTCAGAAGGTTAAAATTCCAGTTAAGATTAGTCTTTAAAATGTAGCCCTTTTACAAAATTAATCTAAATAAATTTATGGTGCAAAGAAGCATTGAAATAACTTCTTGGAAGGAAGGAAGTCATGCATCAAAGAAAAGGACCATAAAGTGCTCGAATGCAAATAAAACGTATTGATTCACGGTAGTAGCTTCTGAGTAAGAAGAACAGAAAAAAATGATATTCTTCCAGTTTCTATTTTATGAGAAAATCAAGTGTATGTCCTAATCAAAATGTATTCATTAATAAATATTTGACAATTTAAATAACAATTGTAAAATGATTATAAGTTGCAGTTTATTATTGAAAATTGCAACTATTAAAAATAGAACAGAATAACTTGGCAAGAGTTATATTTAAATATCTAGATGTTTTATGCGTTAGTCATATTTCTAATCTCTTAGGAAGAAGACATTTAGATGATCTAAATGAACTTAACCAGATGGAAATGACTGATTTTCTCAGATTTTGGTAAGAAAATAAAACCTTTCATTTACTTGGAATCTAAACAAGTTGGAAGCAAAAATAATTAGAATATTTTGCTGCACATGCAAAAATTAAGCTTTCACATCAAGATTTTTCTCAGTGACTGTCATAGGCAAACCATTGGCAAAATAAAGTCAATACACAAAAGGCTTCTTCACCTATGTATTTAATGGTACCAGACTATCAGAATGGCTCTAATATAATTTTCCAAAGCAGGACAATGTCATGGTTGAACTTTAGCTCCTAAATAAATCCTGTATTAGAGTTTCTCACGCAGCTATTGTTTTTTAAAAATTTTATTAGGTTATAGTTGCTTTCCAATGTTGTGTTAGTTTCTGCCATTCAGCAAAGCGAATCAGCTATATGTAGACATATATCCCCTCCTTTTTTGATTTTCTTCCCATTTGGGTCACCACGGAGTGTTGAGTTGAGTTCCCTGTGCTATACAGTAGGTTCTCATTAGTCACCTTTTACACATAATAGTGTATATACATCAATCCCATTATCCCAATTCATCCCACCTCTCCTTTCCCCTCTTGCTGTCCATATGTTTGTTCTCCACATCTGTGTCTCTATTTCTGTTTTACAAATAGGCTCATCTGTACCATTTTTCTATCTTCCACATATATTAAGTAAGTCAGAGAAAAACAAATATCATATAATAATGCAGCTCTTTTGAGATGGTAGCCTATACCTAGCCCTTCAGAACTGCATCTAGCCTATTTGCTTTACAATCAGGAAGGGAGTGTAACTGGATCAACAAACATGCATTGCCATATAGGATTGGCTTGAGTCACCTGCCCGTTCAGATGGCGAAATGAAATCTATCAATCCTAATGCAACATTCTGAACGTGGACTCATCATAAGCTAATCATAATTCATATACATTTATTGTATCTCATTGTGTTGTCCTTGGAAAATTCAGTTTCATATAGTGAATACTTTAACTTCCACTCTAGCAAAATGACCATTGTAAACCACTGAAACACTCGTGTAAGTGGAAACTAGTTTGCGGCAGTTATGTGTCTTGAAAGGAAAGTCTCTTGGATTTTTTTTTTTTTTTTTCAGGCTCTATTTGCTTTGCTCCCTTGCCAGCTCACTGTCTTTTGCCCAATAACTAAATGAAGGATTTTCTCAGCTTTGGGTCTTAAGCACTTTTATTTTTTGATTCTTCATTCCCAGCTTGGGAAATAACATCAATAACCATGGTTTCAATTATTGTATACATGTTAACAAATCCCCAATTCATATACCTACCCAAGAATTCCACTCTTAGCATCACACTCATATAGAAGTGTCCATTAGACATTTTACTTAGATATTTCAAAAATATTCACTCTCAATCTGTCTGGATAAAGTTCGAAGAAATTAATGTAAGCAAATTCTGTGCATTCCTCTTTTTCACTTTTGTAGCTCCTAAAGACGACTCTGAATCAGCCTGCTTTTATCTTAAGACTTCTTTTAGTCTAATTTAAATAAAGGAAAGAGAACAAGAACCAAAAGGAACCAAATTGGGTTAAGATTATTTTATATTGTGTAACAGAGAATCTAACCAGAGAACATAAACTGATACAGAATTTGGGATGATGAAGACAGAAGACACAGAAGTCAACATAACAATTTGGGGAGAAAATTTTGTTTGGATATTGATAATTAGCTTGATAGAGGTTTTGGAGGCAGTGGCAGCTAATTTTGTGAGTGGCAGAAATCTGGGTATAGGACACATTTTTAAGTTTTCCTGGACATTATTAAACGATGCTTCTCCCCAAATTAAAGATTGAATTTTCTGTACATTATATTGTTTTTAATAGTGTTCTTTCTTCAAATCCATAGTTCATAGAGCTAAGGCCATTATATTTGATTCATGTGCTTTGTCAGTTAGGATCCATTTTAAATGCATATAAAAGAAAACTCAAAGTAGCAATATCTGAAACAGTTAAACATTTAATTCTCTGTTGTAAAAAATAAATCTAGAGGTACATAGTTCAAAACTGGCATGGAAAACTCTAGGTATACCAGGGATCTAGGCTTCTTTTATTTTTCCTTCTATCACACTAGCCCTGGCTAGAACTGTAGTCAGAGTGGCCTCCTCATTTCAGACAGCAGGACGGGATAGAGCTGGTTACATTCAAGTAAGTAGCCCTACTAGAAGTCCTATTCGATTCAACACTTACAATGTCATCTCATTAGCCAAAATCTACTCACATGACCACAACTGCTCCAAGTGAAATAATCTAGTCTTTCTTCCAAGAGACAAGATGCTCAGCTAAGAACTGGGCTTCAGTTACTAAGGAAAGAAACAACAGATCTTCAATAGATAACAAGTTGCTTCTGCCACATATGCACAAACCTGAATCTATCATTTCTCCTGCCTTGAAACCAGCTTTTCTATCAAGATTCTCTGTCTCAAGAAAACCACTCAGTTGCTCAAGACAGAAACCCAAGAGCTATCACTGGCTGAATTCTTTTATTACCCATCTTCCTCACCTCTAATCCCAATTAAACACTGTGGCTTACTCAACAACTCTTTTCATTTTCTGCAATTATTACAACCATACAAGTCTAAGCCATAATTCCTTCTTCTCTCATCAGGATTTTGAATGTAGGCTTAGAAATGAACTCTGTGCCTGTGGCTCTTCTTTCCTCCCTCCATCACTCAATTTCCTTCTACAAAGCAAAGACAGTATTCCTTTGTATAAAGTAAGTCTCATCATTCTACTTCCCCAATAAGATCACTCAAGGACATCCCATTATTTAGGCAAGTGTTCCATATCTACAAAATGTACTGTATAGACCTGCATATTATGAAATCCACTTTACTATTGTGCAATGTAACAATTCTCTGTTAAGTTGTTAAAAATTACAAGTTTTACAAGAAAATCTGACAAAGGTTCTTATTACTTGTATATTTCAGGGAGCTAAGTGGAAAAGAAGGATCATTTTTACAAGTCCACTTTTTTAAGCAATGAGGGGGGAGAATCTGAGGCCTATAAATATTTCAGAGTTCCCTAAGCACAAACATAACAATATTTTCACAATTTCTCCATTCAGGGATCCAACAGAATGCTGCAGAACCACTGACTCAGGTCTTAAAGATGGTAGAAGGTGAGGGTAATTGTCAATAGACAATTAGCCTTAAGTGAACATTTCCCAGTGTATAATCAGCTGAGAGGGCAATTTCCATTCCATTTGGGTGAATTCTGATCCCTGAATCTTGCTGGAAGTGAAAGATTTATTTTTCTAAAAACAACTCCTTAACAGCAGGCCTGCCAGTCATTTCTATATGTGCAGCTTACAAGCCTTAATGTAAGCTCTGAAAGAGGCATTCTTACAAGTTCACAGCA
This sequence comes from Bison bison bison, assembly GCF_000754665.1. Lineage (NCBI taxonomy): Eukaryota > Metazoa > Chordata > Mammalia > Artiodactyla > Bovidae > Bison > Bison bison. Next base: position 2,343,272 of record NW_011494620.1, on the reverse strand, counting down.
AGAAAATTCCCATTAAAGGCAAGTGAATATTGTGAATTGCTTTTAAGCATATATTGAAGGCAGACTTCAGAATTCTGAAAGAAGACTCAGACAAGACTTTCATAAAGGAACACACAAGTATAATGTAAGAAGCCAGACCAAAATGTATACACCCAACCACAGGATGATCCCCTGGAGAATGGAATGGCAACCCACTCCAGTATTCTTATCTGGAGCATTCCATAGACAGAGAGGCCTGGCAGGCCATAGTCCATGGACTCACAGAGTCAGATAAGACTGAGCGACTAACACTTTCACTTCAACCATAGGTTGACATATCCACCCTCATAAACATTATGATAAAATAAGACATAATTAAAATATATGCCCTCTTCCCATGCAAAGTACACACAAAAGAAGGGAGAGATAAAGAAAATGGATTTTTATAACACAGCATGTTATATTGACTATTGTAGTAGTCAAGAATTGCATCAGTGATCAGACACAAGACTAGGCATTATTTTTTTGCTCAGTTAAATCTAAAGGTGCAAAGATGTGCCCAGTCCAGGAGTATATGATTTTTGTGTTTTCTGCTTTTCTTGAGCAAATGACTTTCATTTTAAAGTCATTGTGTTGTTCAAGGGAGTGTCTGGAACTCCAGTCATATGTATTAGGGAGCAAGAAATGAAGAGAGGGAAATAGAGATTTTTGTCATTTTTTTTCTTTCTCCTTTGTAATGAGCTTCTTCAGAACCCCATTCCACAATTTCTTCTTATATCTTACCTACCTGTATATTTGCATAATCTTACCCAGCTTCTAAGAGGCTGGGAAATTTAGTCTTTGGGCTGGAGCATTCCTTCCCTGATAAAATGATTTTTTTTTTTTTTGTCTAGAGAAAAAAAACCAGTAATTAGAATAGATATTGAATTGGCAAACTTGTAATGATAATAACAAGGTGCAACCAGCAGTCTTGACCACAATAGGAACTAGGTGAGTGCAAAATACTATGTTCTTTCAGTTATCCATTCCTTTGTTACTGCATCCTTTCAGAAACACTTGCTATTCTCAAATATATACCAAGTGCTACACTACAATATACAGAAACAAATTCCTGCAAAGAAATGCCTAATATAGTGATAAATAAAAAGAACACTACAATAAAATGTAGAACTATGTCTGTGAAATAGATAAAAACAAGTAGCTGAATTCATTCACTTATTCATTTCATCATCAAAATATCCAGTAATTGCCAAAAAGATGTGTCAGGTTTTATTAAGTGCTGGTAATATTCCGTAAATAAGTTAGAGTCCTTTCTTTTGTGATTTATGCTAAGTGTCAAAGTTTTTCCTTTTTTTTTCTTATTTTTTATTTTGGATTCTGGTTTGGTTTCACCTCAAACCAAACCAATTCAAACAGAATCTAAGTGAGATCCATATATGGATTTTATTCAATTACCCAGGAAATTCTAATTAGCAACCAAGATTGAGGTCCACTTGTCAAGAGCAGTGAGTCTCAATCAGGGGCAGTTTTTCTCCCCAAGGACATTTGGTCATGTCTGGATGTTAAAACAGGATGGAGGTTAAGTGCTACCAGCATCTAGTTAGAAGCCAAGGATGCTTCTACAATGCACTGGAGAGTTCTCTCTTCAACCCCATCCCCCAAGTAAGACTCATCCAGCCCCAAATGTCAAGAGTGCTAAAATCAAAATATCACTTGTCTAGAGGGTTGAACTGCCAAGGGAACTGGCAATTATAAAACAGGGCATTCACATAAGTTATAGATACTACTGTGCATTCAGGAGATATATTTCTCCCCAGCAGGCTTCTCAGAAGAAGTAAGATCTAGCTGGTAGGATTCGGTCATGCTAAGGTGTGAGGCGGAGCATGAACCAAGAGAAAAAAGTGTTACAGCCCAGAGACCAGGTTATCTGTACCCCTAAAGGTGGAAGAAAGAAGCCAAGTGCAGTGCAGTAGATAAAGAGGCTACTGAATTGGACAGAGCAGGGGTACACTCATGGGATGGTGGCTTTAGAGGGCAGATACCACCTAGAACTGACAATGTTGTCATACTTTCCTTTAACTTATAATCCTTAAGATCTCCCTCCCCCCACCTTTTTTTTAACAAGAAGCTGTTTTTAAAGCTTTTTTTTTTTTTTTGACCTGGACCATTTTTAAAGATTTTATTGAATTTGTTACACTATTGCTTCTGTTCTATTTTTCAGCCCTCAAGCAGGGCTCAAACGCCCAACCCCTGTGTTGGAAGGCAAAGTCTTAACCACTGGACTGCCAAGAAAGTCCTTGTAAGTCCTTTTGATTTTGTTGATTATTAAGTAAAAGAAAGAAAGAAATCATCAAGATGAAAGGATAAATAATTTAGCTTTAAAAGATATTTGCATTGGAGTAAAAGTAAACAGGTATTTCCTTTCAATAACCCTTCTAGTCATGTCTTTCTTCTTAAACACCATATTTTACTCCCACTGGTATTTCTTTTTTCAAGTACCCTTCTTGAGAATTTTCTGCCACTTTGAACATAACTCTAGTAACAATGTCATTGATAACAATAGCTAACATCTTTTGAATGCTTGTAGTAAACTCTCTACTTGTATAAAGTTATCTAATCCCCACAAAAAAAATGAACAAATAAACAACAAAAAAAAAAACAACAGCCGCAGCAACACAATGAATGTTAGGAAGGTTAAATAATTTTGCAAAGTTCATAGAGTTGATTGGTGATAAATCTACGTATAAATCTGACCTCTGAAGTTTAAACAGTTAGGGATTATGTTATATTCAATTCCATAAAGCATAGAAGTTTAGGATCAGCTCAGTTCAGTTCAGTTCACTCAGTCGTGTCCGACTCCTGTGACCCCATGAATCGCAGCACGCCAGACCTCCCTGTCTATCACCAACTC
>NW_011494620.1:2335728-2340282 GCF_000754665.1 Bison bison bison | reverse complement strand
CCAGGGCTGATCTCCTTCAGAATGGACTGGTTGGATCTCCTTGCAGTCCAAGGGCCTCTCAAGAGTCTTCCCCAACACCACAGTTCAAAAGCATCAATTCTTCGGCACTCAGCCTTCTTCACGGTTCAACTCTCACATCCATACATGACCACTGGAAAAACCATAGCCTTGACTAGACGGACCTTTGTTGGCAAAGTAATGTCTCTGCTTTTCAATATGCTATCTAGGTTGGTCATAATTTTTCTTCCAAGGAGGAAAAGGAGTACGTCAAGGCTGTATATTGTCACCCTGCTTATTTACCTTTTATGCAGAGTACCTCATGAGAAATGCTGGGGTGGAAGAAGCACAAGCTGGAATCAAGATTGCTGGGAGAAATATCAATAACCTCAGGTATGCAGATGACACCACCCTTATGGCAGAAAGTGAAGAGGAACTAAAAAGCCTCCTGATGAAAGTGAAAGTGGAGAGTGAAAAAAAGTTGGCTTAAAGTTTAGGATCATGTTACTATAAAACAATCAAAAATATGTGTTGAGAAATCTAAGTAGATCCTATTGCCTTTAGAGAAAACTCAAGAAATTCATAGTTAGTTATAAAGCAGAGAAATTGCTGTTTTCGTGCTGCTGTTTTTCATAATTAAACTAATGTGACTCTAATAGCTTTCAGGATTTATGTTCCAAAGAATTTTATTCAGAGAATCTTATTCTCATCAGAGGTACATGAATTGCATGTCTTTTCCTCCTGCCAAACTCTACTATAATCTTATTTTTCAGCTCAATCCTAATCCATCTTGTTTAACTGATCTATCCAACTATATTAGTTATATCAGACCTAATCTTATGCAATAATTTTTTATTAAATCTTTAAAAAATTTTCAGCTTTAATGAGTTTTATTTAACAAATAAAATTATAAGATATTTAAAGTGTACCTCATGGTGATTTTTAAACTTAATTTTTAAATGTTACTTTCCACATACAGTTGTTAGAAAATATTGGCTCTGCTCCCCATGTTGAACAATACATTCTTGAACCTGTCTTATACCCAATGGTTTGTAAGATATTAAATCTGTTTTTATAGATACTGTCCATTTCTGTAAATAAATAAAGCAACTCATTTAACCATCTTATTAAATTTTTTAACAAAAAGCTTTGCTCAACATTATAAATCATTCCTTTAGTTTATTTGAAAAAAAGTTTGACAATGATTCTAATGCTTTCTGCTTTCACTTAAAATAGCATGAGATATTTTCCTGGACTATCTGGATGCGCCCAAAGTAATCACAAAAATCCTATCATTGCAGAGAAACAATGTCCAAACTGATAATTAATTATATCACTCTGTGATATAAGCAAGACTGATCAGCTCTTGCTGGCTTTCATGTAAGGAGATCATGAGCCAAGAAACTTGGGAGCCACGTCATAAAATGAAGAGAAAAAAATGGCTAAAAGACTATAACCCAATGTGAACTCTATTTGTAAAAAATTTTATTGAAGTATAGTTAATTTACAAAGTTTAGTTAGTTTCTAGTGTACAGCAAAGGGTTTCAGCTGTATATATAAATACGTATATATATATTCCTTTTCAGATTCTTTTTCATTATGGTTTATTACAGCATATTGAATATTGTTCTCTGTGCTATAATAGTAGGATCTTGCTGCTCATCTGGTTTAAATATAGTAGGTTGTATCTGCTAATCCCAAACTCTTAACTTTGTATCTCCCAAACTTTATCCGTGCCCCACCCTCTTTACCCTTTGGTAACTGTAAGTTTGTTTTCTATATCTGTGAATCTATTTCTTTTCTGTGAATAAATTCACTTATATCCTATTGTAGATTCCACAGATACTGGAACATATGGTATTGTCTTTCTAATTTACTTCACTTAGTATGATAATCTCTAGGTCCATCCATGTTGTGGCAAATGGCATTATTTCATTCTTTTTATTGGCTGAGTAGTATTCTCTTGTGTGTGTGTGTGTGTGTGTGTGTGTGTGTGTATACACACACATCACATCTTCCTTATTCAAATCATTTAGGTTGCTTCCATGTCTTGGCTATTATAAATAGTGCTGCTATGAATATTGGGGTACCTGTATCTTTTTAAATTAGAGGTTTCATCTTTCCTGGATATATGCCCAGGAGTGAGATTGCTGGATCATATGGTAATTCTATTTTTAGTTTTCTGAGGAATCGCCACACTATTTGTCATAGTAGTACACCAATTTACCTTCTCATCAACAGTAAACTCTTATTTTCAGTATTTATTTATTTTTAAATTTTTGGTTAAAATGAGAAATATATTCTATGAAAATCTAAATTAATATTCTGCTATTCAATCTAGAAATCAAAGTCATCAAAATATAAATTGTTTTACTTTGGTTGTGGTAAAATGTATATTAAGTATTTTTTATACATTATGTTATATTTTTTAACATGAAAATGAAATGAAGAGGGTATATGCATATTGATTCATACCATAAACCACAAATCAGGCACAATTTCTTGCTTGAAATAATGAATGCATTTGGGTTTTGACTATAAATGCATCTAAGTGGTTTTTAAAGTCTAATGACATGAGATAGTTCATTTGTACTTTGTTAATGTACAACATTAATGATGTCTACAATTTTAAATGCATTAAACTGTGGTTGATTATCTCCCTGTGTACACATTCCAGTTCTGAAATTTAATTGAAGCTCAATAATGTACTGCATTTCTGTCCTTTTTTTCAATTATTCTATTATGCAGATCTAATGTGAAGGCAGATCAAGGTTGCATTTGAACATTATTTCTTGCTTTTAAAAGCAGAATTATATTGGGTTTCTGATGGGAGAGATTTTCTAAATGGAGTAACATTTACAAAAAAAAATGTAGGTTTCTATTATTAAGAATTAAGCTCTGAGAAAATCTCATAGAAAAGAAAAAAACACTTTGCATGTACTATTAGAAGCAAAGTGCAAGGTGGAATCTTAGAAATCATTCATTCTAAACCGTTCATTTTTCAAATAAGGTTATTACCTTGCAGATAAACTTAGCATCTAAGATACCGATCCTGTTAGTGATTATATGACAACTGTAATTCATGTCTTCTAAAGTCTTGTAAAATCGGTTTAAAAAACTTAGAGTTAAGAAGGCAGTTAAAGTACACAGGAAATAAAAGTTCAAATATCTACTGCTTTAGTTAAAATCTACTATGCATGTTCACTGCTATGGGAGTTTGGACTGTGTCAGATTGGTTAGTCTGGGACTTTATTTACTGGAACATGCTTCCCTGTAAGGCTCCGGATTGGAGTTTACCTTAAGAGACATCAGTTCAGTTCAGTTCAGTTCAGTTCACTTCAGTCACTCAGTTGTGTCCGGCTCTTTGCGACCCCATGGACTGCAGCATGCCAGTCTTCCCTGTCCTTCAACTCCTGGAGCCTACTCAAACTCATGTCCATTGCATTGGTGATGCTATCCAACCATCTCATCCTGTCATCCCCTTCTCCTTCCACCTTGAATTTTTCTCAGCATCAGGGTCTTTTCCAAGGAGTCAGTTCTTCATATCAGGTGGCCAAAGTATTGGAGTTTCAGCTTCAGCATCAGTCCTTCCAATGAATATTTAGGACTGATTTCCTTTAGAATAGACTAGTTGGATCTCCTTGCAGTCCAAGGGACTCTCAAGAGTCTTCTCCAACACCACAGTTCAAAAGCATCAATTCTTCAATGCTCAGCTTTCTTCACAGTCCAACTCTCACATCCATACATGACTACTGGAAAAACTATAGCTTGACCAGACAGACATTTGATGGCAAAGTAATATCTCTGCTTTTTAATATGCTGTCTAGGTTGGTCATAGCTTTTCTTTCAAGGAAAAGCATCTTTTAACTTCATGGCTGCAGTCACCATCTGCAGTGATTTTGGAGCCCCCAAAAATAAAGTCTGACACTGTTTCCACTGTTTCCCCATCTATTTGCCATGAAGGGATGGGACCAAATGCCATGATCTTAGTTTTCTGAAGGTTGAGTTTTAAGCCAACTTTTTCACTCTTCTCTTTGACTTTCATCAACAGGCTCTATAGTTCTTCAATTTCTGCCATAAGGGAGGTGTATCTGCATATCTGAGGTTATTGATATTTCTCCTGGCAATCTTGATTCCAGCTTGTGCTTCATCCAGCCTGGCATTTCATGTGATGTACTCTGCATATAAGTTGAATAAGCAGGGTGACAATATACAGCCTTTACGTACATGGGGGAGATTAACGAAGTCACAGTCCGTATTCTCCAAAGGCCATCATGCTTAGATGCAGAGATAGACAGATGTAGCATGTTGGTAGCTTCTGGTTTGCCTACAGTCCCCTTTGTTCTACATCCAGCTATTTTTGCAACCCATTGGCCCTGATGACTAACTGTGACCCCAATATCTTCACAAATGAGAAACAGACATGGCAGAGCATTTGAGGATCCTATGTATGGATGTGAGAGTTGGACTGTGAAGAAGGCTGAGAGCCAAAGAATTGATGCTTTTGAACTGTGGTGTTGGAGAAGACTCTTGAGAGGCCCTTGGACTGCAAAGAGA
>NW_011494620.1:2323839-2335628 GCF_000754665.1 Bison bison bison | reverse complement strand
AGTCCATTCTGAAGGAGATCAGCCCTGGGATTTCTTTGGAAGGAATGAAGCTAAAGCTGAAACTCCAGTACTCTGGCCACCTCATGCGAAGAGTTGACTCATTGGAAAAGACTCTGATGCTGGGAGGGATTGGGGACAGGAGGAGAAGGGGACGACAGAGGATGAGATGGCTGGATGACATCACTGACTCGATGGACATGAGTCTGAGTGAATTTCGGGAATTGGTGATGGACAGGGAGGCCTGGCGTGCTGCGATTCATGAGGTCGCAAAGAGTCGGACACGACTGAGTGACTGATCTGATCTGATCTGATCTGATTGATTTCAGAAGCTTTTGATGGGGCCAGTTTAAGGTGGACTTACGCATTTAGTTTTGGACTACATATCTCTCCTCTTTATTGCACATTAATAACTACTTTAGAACAGTTTCTGAATGTTGGTTGTGCACTTGTGCCAAGTGAAGTAGAGTCATCCTTCTATTGTGTTTCACAAAGCAAAACTATAAGCCAATAGACCACATGTTTTGGGCCACCCTACCATAAGGACTGATGCAGGAACGAGGATACAGGAAAGAGATGAGGAAAGAGGTCCTTACCATTAAATATTCTTGGCGAATTGCCTTCACAAATGTTATATAAACCTAGTAATAATCTACTGTGTGGGTCAAGCTGTAGGCAAAAAAAAAAAAAGAATGAGGTTTTTCACTGCGTGTGTTAAGAGGATGATAACAGCAAGTTTACTGTTAGTAATGCTTGTGTGTGCTAAGTCGCTTCAGTTATGTCTGACTCTTTGCAACCCCATGGACTATAACCTGCCAGGCTCCTCTGTCCATGAGATTTCCTGGGTGTGAATACTGCAGTGGGTTGCCACTTCTTCCTCCAGGGGATCTTCCTGGCCTAGGGATTGAAACCAGGTCTCATATGTCTCCTGCGTTGGCAGGTGGTTAGCTACTAATGTCTGAACCAGCCAAACAATAGCAACCTTGGAGTGAAACTAACTACTTAATGAGAATAAGAGTTCTTATACAACTAAGTAGTTGTAGGTGTGTGCAAGGCAGTACATCCTGGAGGTAGCACACTTGCTTTGAAATCAGGCACACCTAGTTCAAATCCAGACCCTATTACTAATAAGCATGTGTCCTTGAATGAATTATTTAAGTATTTGGAGCCTTTATTACCACATGTTTAACATGGATTCTGTAAGAATATGGTTTTGTTTCATTTATGAGACTAGGAAGCAATATATGAAAGGTGCTTAGCATAGATCTGACATAGCAGTTATCATTAACTTGGGAAGTATCATATGACACAAGGGACTGTGGCTTTTCTCATGTAATCATATAGGAATATCTGTATCCACTTGCAGCAATGTAGAAAGATTGGATTAACAGATGACAGAGTTTCAAGTGCAACAAGCCTTTATAAACCACTCCACGTCTCTGATTCCCACAGTTAGAAATGAAATAACTATGGATAGGAATGAAAAATGTATCATATGGCTTGAAAGCAGCAATAATTCAATAAAAACATAAAAAGTAAGGCTGAGTAGTTTATAATTATCAGTTACTAAGTTGAAAGTCATTACATTCAAGGGCCTCAGGGGAAATTATTTCAAATTACGAAAGGACCATAAACTCTTGGAGAGAGAAAAAGAATAAAATTAAAGATAAGCAATTATATAAGGATTTTTTTTTCATTCTTGTGCTTCTGGTCTATGCAATCATTTTGCATTATTGGCTATCCATTAATTCTATTCCTAAATAAGTCACCCTGAGAAGCTTACTGCATTCTTTCCATTGCTAAATACATAGAAACTTTGAAGTTATATTGTGAAGGAAAACCTCCAGCTTTCTTTTAAATGTAGCCTTAACAATTATTGATTTCCTCTTAAACACTGAACACTTAAATATTATAACTGAAAGTCAATAAAAATAGACGAATGATTTGAGACCATCTTAAAATGATCCACAATCCGAAAAGGAACTAGAAACCTCCAGTTTTTGATTTGATTAAAACCAATGGCATGTGTTTGCATTTTTTAAATAAATGAACAAATTTAATCATACTATAAAATTTTAATTTCAATATGGACAATTTCCACACTATCTGTGCTAATGATTGGTGGTCTCCCTAAAGCCAAATTTGGCACTTTTACCCAGAACTCAGAAAGTTCCACTGTCAATCAGAACAGAGCTAAACCTGACAGAATAAACCAAGGCCAAAAAAGCTATTTGACTTATGTTGTAAGTCTCAATGTCAGAATTTTCTAGGCCATAATCAGATTAGATTTACACACTTCAGCTATTATGTCTCCAAATGAAATTGAGAAGGCAGCCTGTTGATTTTGAAAGTCTGCTCCATTGTATAGCTTGTACTTCATAAATAACATGTATTTTATATCATGACATAGGTATGTTAAAGCTGATTTTTACTCTTCCTATTGATTTTTAAAAGCCTTTATTACAAATAGGACCTCTTCTAAATACCATTTAAAGTCTTAAAATGTAAAAATAATTATACTTCCCAAAAATGTTTTAAATTCACATTGCTATGAACATGACTTTTCTTCTGAGAATCTTTGGAAAACCCTAGAATAAGAACTTAGAAATAAAGTTAAGGTTTAAAAGTTCTTTTTCATAAGCTTTTATTTTTTAAGCCTACAGCACTTTGAGTGCCTTAATGTAAATGGTAAAGACTATGAAAGGCTCAGAAAAAAGGCATTGAATTACATAGTTCCTAATTCTTTTTAACGTTGAGGTAACAACTAAAATTCATAAGGCCAAAGAGCTGCATGACTTGTTCCTTGGAATACCTTTAGCCTTTGCCTTGATCTGTATTTAACAACAGTGTAAAACTTAATCACACGTCTGGATCCCAGAGCTCATTTCAGGAGATATCATGGTGGTGTCATTCATGAAGCCAGAGTTCCAGCTCTAGCATGGCTTTAGCAGGACATGGCTTTAGCAACCATGAGTGAACTTTTCATCCAGTGCCTTAGGATTCCTGGATTTCATGTTCCATGGAATGTGATTTCTAAGGAAGAAGTAGCAGAGACATTCCAAATTGTTACTTAGAACCACTACACAAAGAAAATACGGACAGTAATGTGATTAAAACATCCAGCATAGTGTGGTCATATAGTAAACACTCAACTTACACTGTTTTAATAAATATTGAACAAAAAATAAGGCCACAAAGCTTGACTCAAGAGCATTATAAATTCAAGTCGATCTCACTTTTATGAGAATACTGACCCAGACACCCCTGAAACAAAACAGGATGCCATGAAAAGAGACAATCCTTAACCAAGACAACATTATGCATATTTTTCCAAATAAAGAAGAATTAAAGAACTCATTAGAAAAGAAGAAATTTAGAAAGAGATCTGTTTTGTATGATTACAAACATTAAATCTGTTATAATCATGAGAAATTGATGTATCCACACCTAGAGTTTTTGTCTTCTCTCATCACAGAGTCTAGATTTTTCAAGGGAAGAAAAAATTCTGAACATTTAAGACAAAATTCTAAAAATAACCCCCAAATTTGGGTTGCTTTGCTGCTTGAAGTTTCACATTTTCAGTTTTATTATTAGGTTTCCAAATGTCTCATGATTTCTTTCTGACATACTAACATTTTTGTAATCAAACCCACCAGCAGAGTCCTCACTTGGTGCCACCACTCAAAGTGGGCAGTGAAGTAAACTGCATGGAAACCAGGGGGCAGTGTTTCATTTGAGGGGTAAGGGGAGGGAAATGACCAGCTATCTTCACTGACCGAAGGACAAGAGCATCACCAGATACAAACATGCTCGGTTCCACAGGGTCCAGAGGAAGGTAGGATTTCCCTAGGGTCATTGCCTTGCATTTAGTGACTTCTATGCATGAACATTTAGACACACCTCCAAATGCTGATGGTAATGGTGGAAAGAAATCTAAGTGGAGGCATTCATTGTTTTTGACGTGTAAGGTGCATAGCTTTAACATCTGAGTGGTTCCAGAGGAAACTGCTGCTGTTGCCAAGTCACTTCAGTTGTGTCTGACTCTGTGTGACCCTTTGGACTGTAGCCCGCCAGGCTCCTCTGTCTATGGGATTCTCCAGGCAAGAATACTGGAGTGGGCTGCCATTTCCTCCTCCATGGGATCTTCTCAGTGTAGAGATCAAACCCGCATCTCTGGGGTCCCCTGCTTTGGTAGGTGGATTTTTTACCACTAGCACCACCTGGGAAGCCCCAGAAAATATGCTGCTGTATTTAAAATGGATAACCAACAATAACAAGTTTCATGTTACTGTATAGCACATGAAACTTACTTGGCAGCCTGAATGGGAGGAAAGTTTTGGGGAGAATGGATCCATGTATATGTATGGTGAGTTCCTCCACTGTTCATCTGAAACTGTCATGGCATTGTTAATTGACTGTACTCCAAAACAAAATAAAAAGTTAAAAAAAAATGTGTGCTATGGAGGCAAGAATTCACATGCCGATTATGCTCCTTTATATTTGCTGTTTGATATGCCATGAGGTCTTTGGCCTCAAAGCTCTATTTACATTTTTCAATGTCTGTGAACTGAAACATGAAGCTTTGGAAACACTTAAAATATGTTTTGATCAATTTCCTGAAAAATCAATGTATGTGACCATGTAAATCTAAAAGAAGAACTGGCTTCACAAGGGGTGATGTCTAACAGACTTAGCATCTGACACATTCAAGGTTATAAATTTTAATAGCTGAGGAAGCTTGGCTGGATTCCTTTTTGTTGTGACTGCCAGGATGGCTAGCCAATAAATAATCTAACATACTCAAGAACTAACAAGCAGAAAAAGGCTAAATGAAATATACCATTGATAGAATAAGAAGTGGCGAGCAACTTTATTTTTTTGCTGAAATTGGAAATACTATTGATGCTCAGGTAAGAAAAGGAAGCTGTGTCTATTTTACTTTTAAATTATATGTCAGATATGCAACTTTGCCAAAGTACTAGGTTTTTGAAGTCTTATGAAAATGCTTCTTTTGTATTTAGAATGAAATACCTGAAAATTTTATAACAGTGTTTATGCTTTTAAAAAGTAAGAAATCATAAAAATAGCTGGCATCACACTCTTAATATCTCACTTCTCCAAAAAGTAGAATTTGTCTCTTTCTTCTTGGGACTAATTATTTGCAATCTTTCTTTTCTTTCTCCCTTGCTCCCTCCTTCCTTCCTTTTCTTCCTTTTATTTATTTTTTAATTTTTTTGGATTAGTAACTACCAGAATAATAGTACTGCATTTAGACAAGTCTCAGTTGTTTTCTCTAATTATTTTTCAAGGCTTTGGAATGAAATGGATATTTACATTAAGACAAAAGCATTGAAAAATTTGGAGAAGATATTTCCTCAATTCTCTTAAATCAGCAGCAGTGGGTAGGGGGTGAGGAGAATAACATTTGTGTCTATTTGACTCCATCTCCATCTTCCTTCTCTGAGTTTCCTCTTACAGTACCAGGTCCCTACCACAACTCTCTCCAATTCCAGGACCAGGAGTTTTTCTCGTGGTTACACAAAGATCTTTTTTGATAAAGATTAGTTCAGCCTTCTCTTCTGATTTGTTCAATTGTATGCTTGACCCATTCAGAAGTCCAGAAAGCCTGGTGGAACTGACAAGTAAACAGAGCCTCCTCTTTGGATGACAGGGGCAGGCAAAGGCTATATTTAGACCCCTATTCAACTCCTATCCTACGCAGCTCTGCTTTCTCTCTCCTCACCATACAAGCAAGGGCTTTGAAATCCATCAAACAAGGTTCCAATCTTTCTGCTGCAATTGCCTGACTTATTCAGCTTAGTCTAATGACCCTGTTTTAGCTGGTAAAAGAGGGGGTGCGATCATGACCTTGCACTCTTGCTCAGGCGTGTCCGACCCTTTGCTATCCCATGGACTGTAGTCCTCCAGGCTCCTCTGTTCATGGGATGCTCCAGGCAAGAATACTGGAGTGGGTTGCCATTTCCTCCCCCAGGAGATCTTCCCAACCCAGGGTAGAATCCACATCTCTTGCATCTCCTGCATTGGCAGGCGGACGCCACCACTGAGCCACCTGGAAAGCCCAAAGGAGGTGGTAGCAGATATAAAATTAAATAAGTCCTAGCATATGTAAGTCACTCAAAGTACGCTTCCTCATCTTCAATAACAAGAAGGCAGAGGCTCTTCCCATCAACTGACATTCTCTTATTTAAAAAAAAGATATTAGCTATGGAGAATCTTGAAATATTCCACTTATATGATTAACTACTCTCCATTTAATGACATAAGCCTGCCCTAACCACAAAAGCAGCCTTTGAAATCTGCCACATTTGGAAATGTCTGTGGACTTTGGGATACAGTACACAGGACTCTATCTTCCAAACCTCTATCTTTTCATCTCTCAGAGGCTATAAAAAGGAATGGTGTTGGCTGAAGAAAGTGAAATTGCTTTCATAAAAACTGGCATGCCCTGAAGTAAAACAATGGAGGAATTGGAAGAACCAGTATTCTCATAATGATTGTTTGAAAACTCTCTCCACTAGGATCCAGAGAATGTTTAGTGCATAACAGTCTGTGCTGGGCCATGTGTTAGGCGATGATGGCGCAGAGATTGTGTCCCAGCCAGTCATGTGCTGGAGCCAATGGTTAAATATTCAGGATTTTGTGAGAGGGTTGTTAAACCCTTGGTAACTTGAAACTGGTGGTGGTGAGCATATTTATCCGGATCAAATTGGAATATGGTACAAGTTAGGCTCCCACACTCCAGAACAGATTTATGAGAACAGCACTGACTCAGCCCTCAAGATCCTCAGGCTTGTCGATGGTCCAGCAGACTCAATCCAATTCAATGCCATTTCCATAGAACAAATCCTAAAATAAAGCACCCACTAGAGGAGCTCAGAGATGAGGTAAATGTAAACTTTGTTTTCCATTTTGATATCAGTATCTATTTGTACCTCTTAAATTGACAAGCCTCTGAAAACCAGATTCTTCTAGAATTTCCTGTTAGTCCATCTTAATCTGTGGTAAAGAGATTTGACTTCAAACTAACACAGCAATACTTAGACGAAACAAGACACAACTTCTCTTCTCAGTGGGCACATTTCTCCTTTTGTAGGATCTAAATATAGCTTTCTTTCATCTATTTTATTTTAAATGAAAAAACACTTATTCTCAAGGCTACATGAGGTGTCATAATAATGTGCACATCTGAAGTTCATTCTGCCAAGTATAGGCAGAACTTGAATTCTTGGTCTTTACCCAAAAATGGCTGATTCCACTTGCTATCAGGGAGAGTTACCTACATTCCCTCTCCCTGCCATTCCCTCCTCTTTCACCAGTACAGAGTAACTTCCGTCATGACTGTCTTTAGCCCTAGCTCCTGGTTGCTTCTTGCCTTGCTTTAAAGTTGATTTGGCGCAGAAGGGGGAATGCCTACAGAGCAGGCTGATGAAGGGCACAATAAGCAGGATTCTTCACTCTGAGACACTTTTTCATGCCAGTGTCCTCACCTTGCTGTAAATGACCGGTCAACTTAAGGTTATCGCGAGAGCTGTGGTAAGAACTGATCAGCACGGAAGTATTAAGCACAGGTACAAGTCACAAGAATCCGCCTCTGGGTCAGAGTTGGAAGGAAGAGAAATGGGTGCCTGCCTTCTTACTTCAGTGGCTTGAATCTAATGTGATGAGAAGTATTGTTAGACATAGTTGGTAGGTTCTGCTGCTGCTAAGTCGTGTCAGTCGTGTCTGACTCTGTGCGACCCCATAGACGGCAGCCCACTAGGTTCAGAGGTCCTACCTATTTCAAGTAGCAAGTAAGTTAGTTGGCTAAAGAACTGAATCACCATATAGATTTCTGGTCAAAAAGAGTTTGTTATCTGTGCTTATCAAGAAAACTGGCTCAAAGCATTGGACAATTTTGCCTACAGTTATTCTAAAAGCTATGCTCTTTCTCATGATACATTTGCAATATCTCTTTTGGAGTCTCTCCTGAGTCTATCATAAATCTCATGAGAAGATTAGCTTTTTTACTTCATTCACACTGTATCTTTGAAACATGCACACACACGCACACACACTCTACATTAACCAGCTTCATCACTCATTATTTGCTTGTATCACTGCTTAACTATATGCATTTTAAGGGCATGCATGCATGCTAAGTTTCTTCAGTCGTGTCCAACTATTTGTGACCCTATGGACTGTAGAACCCCAGGCTCCTGTGTCCATGGGATTCTCCAGGCAAGAATATTGGAGTGGTTTACCATGCCCTCCTACAGGAGATCTTCCCAACCCAGGGATCAAACTTGTGTCTCCTGCCCTGGGAAATGGGTTCTTTACCATTACTGCCACCTTGGAAGCCCATTTTAAGGGCAGGGATGATTAATTCCTTGATTTTGGTATCCACAATGCCTAGTATTTAGTGTGCTTTATAATATGAGTTGGAAGATGGAAGGAAAGAAGGAAGGATGAAAGGAAGGAGGTAAAGGAGGAAAAAAATAAACTATGCAACTCTGTGCTGGAAAAAAAAAAGAAATTACAAATTGCTTTTGATTGAGTGCCATCCCCATTCCAACTGATTGTATGAAGCACCTAGAATATTATTTTTAAAATCTTAAATCCCACTCCAAACTCACCAAAGCAGGGTCTCTAGGAAGTAAAGATTGGAAATCTCAATGTTTAAAAGTCTTTCCAGTGATTCTGATACCAGCTAGTTCAGGAACCGCATTTTTTTTTTCTTCTCTGTCTTGCTTTCAGACTTTATTTTTATTATTATTTATTTTAATTGGAGGTTAATTACTTTACAATTATGAGGTGGTTTTTGCCATACATTGACATGAATCTGCCATGGGTGTACATGGGTCCCCCGTCCTGAACCCCCTCCCGCCTCCCTCCCCATCCCATCCCTCTGGGTTGTCCCAGTGCACCAGCTTTGAGTGCCCTGCTTCAGGCATCACACTTGGACTGGTTATCTATTTCACATATGGTAATGTACATGTTTCAATGCTGTTCTCTCAAATCATCCCACCCTTGCCTTCTCCCACAGAGTGCAAAAGTCTGTTCTTTACATCTGTGTCTCTTTTGCTATCTTGCATATAAGGTCATTGTTACTATCTTTCTAAATTCCATATATATGCATGAATATACTGTATTGATGCTTTTCTTTCTTTCTTCACTCTGCATAATAGGCTCCAGTTTCACCCACGTCATTAAAACTGACTTAAATGGGTTCTTCTTTTTTTTTTTTTTTGGTAGCCAAGTAATAGTCCATTGTGTATATGTACCACAACTTCCTTATCCATTTGTCTGCCGATGGACATCTAGGTTGCTTCCATGTCCTGGCTATTGTACACAGTGCTGTGATGAACATTGAGGTACGTGTGTCTCTTTCAATTCTGGTTTCCTCAGTGCGTATGCCCAGCACAGGGATTGCTGGGTTGTATGGCAGTGCTATTTCCAGTTTTTTAAGGAATCTCCACACTGCTTTCCATAGTGGCTATACTAGTTTGCATTCCCACTAACAGTGTAAGACTGCCATTGTTTTAATCAGTGATAACATCATGGTTGGAAGTATATATTATCTCTTAAATGCAGTTGTTGATTTGGCATGAAAGACCCTCTTTCTGGGCCCTGGGGATGCTCAGGAGAACAAAGCAAAGTCCTCAATGTCAAGGAGCTTACGCTTGCTGAGGGACTATTTTAAACAGGCTAGTTGGGGAAGGCCTCTTTGAGATGACATTTAAGTAATACTCAAATGAAACCAGTAAAAATCTATCATTAAATATAATTTAAAAAGTCCTCATAATTCCTATAGGGCAGGGATCCTTAAACTCTGGGATCTAGTGCCTGATAAACTGAGGTGGAACTGATGTAATAATAATAGAAATAAAATGCTCAAGAAATGTAATGAGCTTGAATCACCTCAAAACCATCCCCAACCCACCCCACCCTCAGTCTGTGCAAAAACTGTTTTCCACAAAACCGGCCTCTGTTGCCAAAAAGTCTGGGGACCACGCTATAGGGTAAAGTGGACTCTATGAAAGAGTTTTATAAAATATGTGCTTTAAAGGATATAGTTTTCTCATGCTATGTTTATGAAAAACGCATGAGCCATTTTATTCCACCAAAAGCAATTTGATTTACTTCAGATAAATGTGTATTCAGTAACAAGGCTACTTTAAAAGCAAAGATTATCTTTAAAAACCTATTGAAAAATGAAAAATGCAAGTCCTTAGAATTTTAACTATGTTTCTATGACTAAAATGATAGCACAAAAATAGCTTGAGCTCTAAAATTATATTGTATGAAATTATGGATGCACAAGAATCAGTTTCCTCTGAGCTTTGATAATTACATTTTAAATAGAGTACTGACATGCTGTAATTATAATATTAAAATACTAAGATAATCAAAAGCTCAAAGGGGCATTTTGGGCTTCTAAACGATTTCGTAAATGTCATTAAAAATTTTACTGTATTTCAATTACACCATAGGAAGACTATTATTATTTGTACAGTTCTGTTAATATCATAACTGGCCATCTTTTTTGACATAGGTAAAATTATTGCCATTGTATCCACCTAATAACATTGATTTTTAAAATCCTTATTTTATGCAATGGCCTCAGAAAAATTTGTTCGTTTCAGCAGAAAAACAAATCCCTTTACTTTCATTATTTCTTCTTTCCACCCATCTTGAAGAGTTAGCCTTCCTAATTTTCTAAAGCCGATAGAATTCCCCCCTCCCACCTCTGTTCATATTCATCTCCTCTCCTGCATACTCCATCAAGTATCTCTTCTCTTGTGATTTTGGCCTCTTCTTTTACATTGGATAACTTCTCTTTTGTTTTCTAATTTATTTTATTGAAGTATGGCTGATTTACAGTGTTGTGTTGATTCCTGCTATACAGCAAACTGATTCAGTTATGTATACATATACATCCTTTTTCCTATTCATTTTGATTATGACATCATAGGATATTGAATATAGTTCCCCATAGGATATAGTTGTTTATCCATTCTATATAAAATAGTTTGCATCTGCTAATTTGAGGATATTCTTTTAAATAACAAAATATCTCGATTCTCCTCTGTATTGAGAGTAAACTAAGAATATAACATCTTTAAGAATCCTGCAGCTCTTTGAATAATTATTACATCTCTTCTCATTGTGCCCTTCTCTTTGGGGAAAGATGGGACTGCATCCTCTGCCCACAAGTGTATTTCTCTCACTCTCTTTAGTCTTCATTCTATCCTCTTTATTCCACCAAATAGTTGTCTTTTAGGTTACTGGCTCACTGAGCCACCTAGAACTCAAGGGTCTTTTTGTCCCTGACAATGCGCTACTTGATCTTTTTGCAAGTTTTGACCTATATAGCACCTGGTTCTTAAAGTCCCCTTCTATGAGAATTAGTGATTCATTTTTTTTGCTTCAATTTCTACTC
The DNA here is from genome assembly GCF_000754665.1 of Bison bison bison. Lineage (NCBI taxonomy): Eukaryota > Metazoa > Chordata > Mammalia > Artiodactyla > Bovidae > Bison > Bison bison. The sequence goes on along the minus strand of NW_011494620.1, from coordinate 2,324,191 downwards.
CACTGCTTCATTTCAATCTTCTTTACTGCTCTCTCTCCATCAGTCATAAATTCCATTTCTTCACTCATTTTAATATAGCTTTCCTCAGTGTTCCAGTATCAGCTTCTCTTCAGTCTCTTGCTTATTGACTCCACTTATGTTTTCTTTTTTTTTTTTAATTTAATTTTATTTTTTAAACTTTACATAATTGTATTAGTTTTGCCAAATATAGAAATGAATCCGCCACAGGTATACATGTGTTCCCCATCCTGAACCCTCCTCCCTCCTCCCTCCCCATACCATCCCTCTGGGTCGTCCCAGTGCACTAGCCCCAAGCATCCAGTATCATGCATCGAACCTGGACTGGCAACTC
>NW_011494620.1:2323101-2323739 GCF_000754665.1 Bison bison bison | reverse complement strand
TAATGGCTGAGTAATACTCCATTGTGTATATGTATCACAGCTTTCTTATCCATTCATCTGCTGATGGACATCTAGGTTGCTTCCATGTCTTGGCTATTATAAATAGTGCTGCGATGAACATTGGGGTACACGTGTCTCTTTCCCTTCTGGTTTCCTCAGTGTGTATGCCCAGCAGTGGGATTGCTGGACGACTTATGTTTTCATTCATTCAGCTATAAAAGTGCTTGTTACTATAATTAAAGTTTTATTGCTATTATTTAGTGATAAATATGTCCCTTGCTATTGTGATTACCTAAATACGTATAAACACAAGGATTAGGACAGACAAGAATATAATTTATTGTTTGTAATGCTGTGCCATAAGTGTATTACTGTGTTCAGGGAAGAATATAATGATGGTACTGAGAAGAAATGACCAAATATCCTTCTGTCAATTAGACTTCTCAAATGAGAATATCATTGACCTGGACCATGAAGAACAAATAGAACATTTGTCAAAATATATGAAGAAGAAAAGGTGATTATTCTAGGCAGAAGAAATACTGCATGCAAACATTTGTATGAGAAGTTCTTTATTTTTTATTTTTTTATTTTTTTATTTTTATTTTTATTTTTATTATTTTTTTTTTTTTAGGGTT
>NW_011494620.1:2310373-2323001 GCF_000754665.1 Bison bison bison | reverse complement strand
CTTTTGCTGAATTTGTGGGGGAGAAAGTGTTCTCCCCGTCCTACTCCTCCGCCATCTTGGCTCCTCCCCCCTCTTTATTTTTTATTTCTATGTCACATGGCTTATGAGATCTTAGTTCCCTGACCAGGGATTAAACCCAGGCTTCCTGCAGTGGAAGTGTAGAGTCCTAACCAATGGACTGCCAGAGAATTCCCTAATATATGTAAACATTTAAATCATAAACTACATGATGATAATATTTCCATCTACTTTTCTAGTCATATTTTTACCCTAGGCGTCAAAGTTTTCTTTCTGCATATCTAATGGACTTGCCCACCAGGACAGCTGGGTAGGCTGTCAAAATAAACACCTTCACCTCCTCCCACCTTCTCCTCTATATCTGCTTTCTCAGTTCAGTCACTCAGTCATGTCTGACTCTTTGCAACCCCATGGACTGCAGCACACCAGGCTTCCCTGTCCATCACCAACTTCCGGAGCTTACTCAAACTCATATCCATTGATTCGGTGATGCCATCCAATCATCTCATCCTCTGTTGTCCCCTTCTCCTCCCACTTTCAATCTTTCCTAGCATCAGGGTCTTTTCAAATGAGTCAGTTCTTCTCATCAGGTGGCCAAAGTTTTGGAGTTTCAGCTTCAGCATCAGTCCTTCCAATGAATATTCAGGACTGATTTCATTTAGGATAGACTGGTTGGATCTCCTTGGAGTCCAAAGGTCTCTTAAGAGTCTTCTCCAACACCACAGTTCAAAAGTATCAATTCTTGTGTGCTCAGCTTTCTTTATAGTTCAACTCTCATATCCATACATGACCACTGGAAAAACCATAGCCTTGACTAGATAGATCTTTGTTGGCAGAGAAATGTCTCTCCCATTCATATGCTGTCTAGTTTGGTCATAGCTTTTCTTCCAAGGAGCAAGCATCTTTTAATTTCATGGCTGCAGTCACCATCTGCAGTGATTTTGGAGCCCAAAAAGATAAAGTCTGTCACTGTTTCCCCATCTATTTGCTATGAAGTGATGAGACCAGATGCCATGATCTCAGTTTTTTGAATGTTGACTTTTAAGCCAACTTTTCACTCTCCTCTTTCACTTTCATCAAGAGGCTCTTTAGTTCTTCTTCGCTTTCTGCCATAAGGGTGTTGTCATCTACATATTGGAGGTTATTGATATTTCCCCTGGCAATCTTGATTCCAGCTTGTGCTTCATCCAGCCTGGCATTTCACATGATGTACTCTGCATATAAGTTAAATAAGCAGGGTGACAATAGACAGCCTTGATGTACTCCTTTCCCTATTTGGAACCAGTCTGGTGTTCCATGTTCAGTTCTAACTGTTGCTTCTTGGCCTTCATACAGATTTCTCAGGAGGCAAGTCAGGTGGTGTGGTATTTTCCCATCTCTTTAAGAATTTTCCACAGTCTGTTGTGATCCACCAAGTCAAAGGCTTTGGCATAGTCAATAAAGCAGAAATAGATGTTTTTCTAGAACCCTCTTGCTTTTTTGATGATCCAACAGATGTTGGCAATTTGGTCTCTGGTTCCTCTGCCTTTTCTAAATCCAGCTTGAATATCTGGAAGTTCACGGTTCATGTCCTGTTGAAGCCTGGCTTGGAGAATTGTGAGCATTACTTTGCTAGTGTGTGAGATGAGTGCAATTGTGCACTAGTTTGAACATTCTTTGCCATTGCCTTTCTTTGGATTGGAATAAAAAATGACCTTTTCCAGTCCTGTGGCCACTACTGAGTTTTTCAAATTTGCTAGCATATTGAGTGCAGCACTTTCACAGCATCATTTTTTAGGATTTGAAATAGCTCAACTGGAATTCCATCACCTCCAGTAACTTTGTTCATAGTGATGCTTCCTAAGGCCCACTTGACTTTGTATTCCAGGATATCTGGCTAAAGGTGAGTGACCACACCATAGTGGTTATCTGGGCCATGAGATCTTTTATGTATAGTTTTTTAGCTCAGTTAATAACAAAGTCATTATCCCAATCACCTAGTGATTTCTGGAAAAAGCCTGAACTGTATATTATCTTCTCTATATAATAAATTACCCACTCTTATGAAATCTCCATCTTAATGTTTATTATGTTTGTTCCTTCCTTTCCTTTCAAACTATATGCATTGATTCATTTATTGACTTTTTCTTACAGTACTTATTGAATGCCTTCTATGGCATTCCCATGGTAGCTTCCCAGAGCTATAGCAATGAACTAACCAAGGATATTGCCTTCTCTCATGGCTGTATATTTTATGATAATTAAGTGAATATTTTATGATAATCAAGTGAATATACAAATATTGTATAAGTTTCAGTTCAGTTCAGTTCATTTCAGTTGCTCAGTCAGGTCCGACTCTTTGTGACTCCGTGAATCTCAGCACACCAGGCCTCCCTGTCCATCACCAACTCCCAGAGTTCACTCAAACTCATGTCCATCGAGTCGGTGATGCCATCCAGCCATCTCATCCTCTGTCATCCCCTTCTCCTCCTGCCCCCAATCCCTCCCAGTATCAGGGTCTTTTCCAATGAGTCAACTCTTCACATGAGGTGGCCAAAGTATTGGAGTCCAAAGTATTGGTGGCCAAAGTATATGAACACCCAGGACTGGTCTCCTTTAGGATGGACTGGTTGGATCTCCTTGCAGTCCAAGGGACTCTCAAGAGTCTTCTCCAACATGACAGTTCAAAAGCATCAATTCTTCAACGTTCAGCTTTCTTCACAGTCCAACTCTCACATCCATACATGACCACAGGAAAAACCATAGCTTTGACTAGATGGACCTTTGTTGGCAAAGTAATGTCTCTGCTTTTGAATATGCTATCTAGGTTGGTCATAACTTTCCTTCCAAGGAGTAAGCATCTTTTAATTTCATGGCTGAAGTCACCATCTGCAGTGATTTTGGAGCCCCCCAAAATAAAGTCTGACACTGTTTCCACTGTTTCCCCATCTATTTCCCATGAAGTGATGGGACCAGATGCCATGATCTTAGTTTTCTGAATGTTGAGCTTTAAGCCAATTTTTCCACTGTCCTCTTTCACTTTCATCAAGAAGCTCTTTAGTTCCTCTTCACTTTCTGCCATAAGGGTGGTGTCATCTGTCATCTGAGGTTATTGATATTTCTCCTGGCAATCTTGATTCCAGCTTGTGTATAAGTTTAGGGATGATAAATTCTAAGCAGAAATATCACTTCATTGGCATGACTTTCTTAAACAGGTTGGGCAGGGAAACAGAAGGTGAAACCAGAAGGAAGAACACCAGTTAAGACTTTGATAGATTATAGCCAAGCAGGCTAGTAAGCATTTTTTTTTGTACCTAGTTGTGCATAGCACATCATCCTAGGGCTTGGGCATGTTATGGTAGACATGATAGAGCAATTGAGGAGCTACCACAAGTAACTATTAAATGTATCATGCCTCCCCATTCTTCTTCTCTAATATCTCCCCACTAGTGTCAGCTTCAAGAACTCTAAAGAGGGGCTGACATTTAACAGATGATGAAGGTGTAGAAAAAATTTACATGCATGGGAGCTAAGTTCCTTCAGTCACGTCCAACTCTTTGTGACGCTATGGACTGTAGCCTACAGGCTTCTTTGTCCATGGGGATTCTCCAGGCAAGAATGGAGTGGGTTGCCATGCTCTCCTCCAGGGGATCTTCCTGACCCAGGGATCCAGCCCATGTCTCTTATGTCTTCATCATTGGCAGGGGGTTCTTTACCACAAGTGCCACCTGAGAAGCCCAGAAAGAATTTACACACTCACTTACATTTTTTTTGATAAATATACAATTCTTTTGATTATTTATGGATAAAACACAGATGAAAATAGTCATTATTTAGTGGGAATACTAATGTCATGGATATTCATTACTTTTTTAAAAAACTGGATATTAGAGATCCCCAGAAGACCAGTCTAGCTTGCAAAACCCTGAGAAAATATTTCATTAAATGAATTCTCACAAGTGACTTCACAAAAATATTGCTGACCTTAAACTTCACAAAACAGCTGTTTAGAACTTATTTTAAAGGAACATTTACCTTGGACAATAGAGAAAAGCCTAGATATATTATCTATAACACAGAAAGCTACTATTTAAAGAGTGACTATACATTAACAGTTCAGCTATCTTCTTCTACATTATTCCTGATTCACAAATTGTGGGGGCGCACCACAAGATAATTAACAGGTTTAATAGAGTAAGGATGTTGGTACTGAATGTTTTATTTAGAGGTAAACAGATTGATTTTATGGGGAGAAAAAACTAGCACTTAGTTTTTTGTTTATTTGTTTGTTGATTTCCCTACTTTTATTTCCAGTCTATAAAAGGCACCAAATGAAATGTTTTTATCAGTAGAATTACATCAGACATTGAATTAGATTTACTGTGTTTCATTTAGTTCTGGCACCCATTTACTCTGGTATAAATTTAAAAATGCAGTCTCCTAACAGGCAATGACTTACCTTCAAAATACAATGTTGTCACAATTCTTTTTTTCATGTACAAGTACAATATGATTCAAGCCAGTTTTAGTCCAAAATGAAGGGGGTGATTTTAACTCTCCATTAGTTAACTCTGAAGAATAGGAGTGAAGTTGGTCTTAAGAAACGTCAGGATCTAGAGAGTTAGAAGAGTTTTAGTTTCTATCCAAGTACTCTTCATTCCTACCCCACTTCACTGAGTTTTGTCTATATTCTCTTCTATGCAGAGTTTTATAGCCCGGGGTTGGAATACGGGTGTAGAGAGCCCTAAGGCTGCATCATCACAGCTAAGCACCAAAGAACACTCAACTCTATGTGAGGGTGTCAGGTGGTGAGTTGTAGGAGTTTCCACTCCAGTGTTAGCATGGGAAATACAGAGTAAGGTCCTGATTGCCATGGCTTAAATCATATACTATCCATGGGTCAATTATTGTGGCCAGGGAAATAGAATATCCTTGAATCACAAGAGCTATCCTAACTTGGTAGTGGTGACTGGAGGCTGTGATCGGCAATCAGAACTCCATGGACCACAGACTGGGTTATAGAGACGTATCAGGTTGCTGATAAGAAATGAAACACAACTAAAAAATTATCTGTTACAGATACAGTTTTAAATGGCAACCCACTCCAGTATTGTTGCCTGGGAAATCCCAAGGACAGAGGAGCCTGGCAGGCTACAGTCTGTGGGGTTGCAAAAGAGTCGGACACAACTGAGCAACTAAACAACACCAAATGCATGTTTTTCTAAACATTAAATAAATCCATATTGATAGGACTTCATGTAAATGCATTGCTTTTCAAATTTCTAATAGAAGGACAAGAGAGAGAATGTCTAATATTTTAAAATCCTATCTGAGTCCTACTGTTCTGTTTAATTTTCATTGAGTTACTACATGTGCAGGATATTTTTTGGCCTCTTGCCATGAATGTAAACCCATTGTCCTTCAAGTAATTTAGAGTATAAAAGACAGAGAAGGAAAGAATTCACCTTTGACATGTGTAGCCCTATTTAAGTCTTGTTTTTTCTCTGAGAGTTTTCAAGTTGAACCTCTCCTTGTCCATTGATATTTCCTTGATTTTTTTTTTCTTTGTGCTTAAGCTACTTTCCTATATTCTGTCTCTTGCAGATATTATTCTCTGGCACCTCTATCATCTCTATAGCCATCTCTTTTTCACTGGGATTCAAATTTATTCTTGGTTAAAACTATGTTATCCACCAGATCATTCTACTAACTCAGACTCCAGAAACTGTCTTTTTCCTGATAAGAATTATTCTCCATTAGTCCTCTCATCACAGAATCTTGGAACATTTTCAATTAGTACCTCTTCTGGCCCTTTAAATGGAGTCAGTCAGCCAAAGAGAGCAAATGAATGAAACTTTGGGGAAAAGCCCACATCTAGCTTCAGAGTTGGACATGACCAAAGCGACTTAGCAGCAGCATTCAACCTTAACAACCTCCTCTTTGCCCAGTCCCACTGTTATATCTGCTTTTCATTCTTTTTTTTGTAATCTCTGAATTCATATCACAATTGAAAACATCTACCCCAGATCCTCTCTCGTGTAATTGTAACCCATGTTGCCTCTTTCCTGTGTCCCTGATTTTGCTTGGTTCTGTTCCCTCGCAGACCCCACTTTCTCTGCCTTACCTCAACTCTGGCTCCCACTAGATCTACAAATGCTTCACAGGCAAGAGGTTTTTCTCCAGCCATGGTCTTTCTTTCACAGTTTGGGACATGGTCAATATGAATTTTTGGCAGTATCAGCACATTATCTTATAGGTTTTAATCTTTCTAAGAGTTCCTGAGGTAACTTTGTGAGAGGATTAATTATTATGGCTACCAAAATTGTAGAAAAATAACTGACTTCATGATGCTTATTACTGGCATAGAAATAGGAGACACTGTAGTCTCAAGTCCATTTCAAATAAGTACATGTTATGCATGTACAGTGTGTATACATATATAGACACACACACATATACATATACATTGCCTGCACACACACACACACACACACACATCTATATACACAGGGCTTCTCAGCGGCTTAGCAGTAAAGAATCTGTCTGCGAAGCAGGAGCCTCAAGAGATGCATATTCTATCCCTGGGGAAGATCCCCTGGAGGAGGGCATGGCAACCCATTCCAGTATTCTTTCCTGGAGAATCCCCATGGACAGAGGAGCCTGGTGGGCTACAGTCCATGAGGTCGCAGAGTCGGACATGACTGAAGCGACTGAGCGTGCACGCTTGAATATATAGACATGTACATATACACATATATACATTGCCTGCAAAGACTATAGTAAAGGAGCTGAATTCTAATCATCCTGTAATCATTAAAAAAAAATTCAACATTGATAGGGAAATGCAAGTTATCTTTGGAAAGTACTATCTGTGGGAAAAATATACAAAATATTAGAATCTTTAAGAGGATTTACAGAGTAAAATGGAGAAGGAAGTCCAACTCAGGTGTGGAACATTCAACAGCTTTAAAGCTTCTGCCTTAAGTAAAAACAAATACAGCTCTTTCCAATTCCAATTAAACATCATCCTTTTAAGTTTCCCCAGCAAGGAAGGCCACTTTTTCCCCTGGCCAGTGGCCTTTCCAGGAGGAAAGGTATTGAGGTCGAGCACAGACGTGCACCTCGTTGCTTGCTCTGTATCTGCTGTGCTCAGACAGCTGCCTCCAGTGTCCAGCCCTGTAAATGCCTGGGATACTTTGCAATTCCTGTCATCCCTGGCTTTTCCCCTGATACATGAAGTTAGAAAGTCCAGTCCTTAACTGAGGATACCAGATTCCAAATCTACCTGTGTGGAACTGGTAATAAATATTCTTACCTAGACTGCTAGAAGGGCCATTACCATAGTGGCCAAATACGCAACTAAATTGCTAATCCAGAAATGGTTGTTACAGATGACTTAGGGCAAGTCCTTATTTTATACATGAGACAACTGAGTCCCAAAGTAAAAATTATTTACTCTAAGGACTGAGGCTGAAACTGAAACTCCAATACTTTGGCCACCTGATGCGGAGAGCCAACTCATTGGAAAAGATCCTGATGCTGGAAAAGATTGAAGGCAAAAGAAGTGGGTGGCAGAGGATGAGATGGTTAGATAGCATCACCAGTTCAATTGATGTGAATTTGAGCAACTCCAGGAGATAGTGAAGGACAGGAGAATCTGGGGTGCTGCAGTCTATGGGGTCTCAAAGAGTCAGACACGACTTAATGACTGAACAACAACAAAATGTCGTATAGTGAGTGAATCCTGTTTTGGAATTCAACTCTTTAAGGTCTGTTGCACTGTATCACACTGCCTGCCACATTTTTCCCTCTAAACAAAAATCGGAGCATATTTGTTTCTGAAATAAAATCCTTCCCCTGGCTGATGTTTTAGAGAACATGAAGACATTTAAATAATAAAACACTACTAAACCCCTCGTGAACTGCCCTTATTTACACAAGAGCAATGGCCAGTAAGGGATAATCCCTTCCCACTGCACCTTATTCAAAGCTCTGGCAGAGCTTTCATCACACTGTGTGGAATAATCTGTCTCCATATGTATTTTCCCACACTTGACTGCTAGTTCATCAAGAGAATGGCTTATGAACTTACAAATCCATAATGCCTAGCATTACAACAGACGCGTAAGAGGAGTTCGGTACATGAGTGGTGCACAAATGAAAAGAATGGACAGAAGCATGGATGCATGAAAGGTCTGAGAAACAAAGCTGCACGTGGAGATGAGCCCATGTCATGCGGAGCAGTGAAAGCCAGACTACCGTGCTTGAATTTGATGTACCCAGACACAGAATAAAGAGACTTGGTGAAAGTAACGTTTACCAAGAAGGTATAAATAGGCAGAAGAGAACTATTGCTTTTGGATACAGAGATTCCATTTGAATCACATCAGTTCTTCTTAAACCTATCCATGAATTTAGTGTATGCTCAATGAAACAAAAATAATGCTTAAGAACAAACCTGACAGGAAGAGGGAGCATAGATTTGGAGGACATGCTGTCAGGAAGGTTACATAGCTGAAACTCTACCAGAATACATCCACTCTAAGAGAGGGATTACCAAGATATTACGAATACAAAAACAGTCAAGCCTAAAAATGATATTGTTGCATAATCCATGAAAGATGTCCTAAGTGCTGAAAACCATATTTGACTTACATCTTTATAAACACAGCTCAGATATCACTTCTTGTCAGGAGTGATCTACAGTCTTGGGCAGAACTTCTCTGCTGGTATACCAGAAGTCTTCAAGCAGCTTGAAGCCCCAAAGGTGGGCAGATACCTATGGCCAGCCACATTTCTCTACAAAAAGCCTTAACTATTTACCCTATATACAATACAAATAATCTCATTTCTCTGAGAACATGACCTGAAAATCAAATGCAGCTAAGTCTCACTATGCTATCTTTAACTTCTGATGTAATTAAGGATTCAGATGTTACCACTTTAGGCAAAGGATGCAATATATATTAAAAACTTACTTCTATCTTTAGGGTATCCAATTCCAATGATCTTCAGGGGTTCAAGGCAGTGCAGATGGAGCTGAATACAGTCTGATGCTCATCAACAACAGATACCTAGGGGGAAAGCAATACAAAAAGGAAGATTAATACTCTGCAACTGCAGGAGATAAGCCACAGACTGTCTATTCGATCAGTGATTGAGCACAAATGTTTGCCAGTTATGGCCAATGATATGAAAGGGACAATTGGCTAAAGGGGATTTGGAGGTAAATAATTTCTTTGATTAAAAGAGAAGAGGAGGAGTATCAGAAATATAAGGAGGATGAAGAAATGAGGGAGAAGAGGGAAAAGAAGAAAGAGGAGAAAGAGAAGGAGGAAGGAGAGGAAAAGAAATCCTTGATGCTTTTTTGTGTGCTCAAGGGGCCACCATCTTAAACGGCTGCAGTTAATCTGCAACCCTAAGAACACAGGATAGACAACAAATACAAACTGCTGTTCACAAACTACACAAGCAGCAAGGATTTACTGTGTAGCACAGGGTACTCTAGTACAATGAAATGTAATCTCCAAAAAAAAGAAAAACCTGAATTACTATGCTATACTCTTAAAATTAACACAATATTACAAATCAACTATATTTCAATAAAAAAAGACCACAGCCTAAAGGAAAAGCTTGCTGAGAACTCTCAAATCAACCCAGAAACACTACCTTCATCTTTTTCTGTGAAAAATAGAAACACCTTTTTAGTTTCACTTCAACTTGCATTTTTCAGCTGCAGGCAATAATAACAAGCACCACTAACACTTAAGAGAAACACCAAGAGTTTTGAAGGGATAGCATCTCCAAAGGCATTAGAATGTGATGGACGTGAAACTTCTTGTCAGGACCACAAGATAGTTGATGACAGTGGAATAATATCCCAGAAGTTTTGAGATAAGGGGTTTTTGAGCTGCGTTTCTGTTGCTTCTTAATCCATCAAGTATGAAGGTATTTAAACCTTTCCATCTCTCCTACTTCTTTCTTGATATGATTAGATGAGAATATATACCAGCAAAATTAAAAATGAATCTAAGATATGAAGATGTCAAATCTAAGAAAAATTGGGGAAAGGCATGAGAGAGACAGAGAGAGAAATCTTTGAATGACAGCTATGTAGAAGTATAAAAAACTTTCAGTCTAATACTGACCTTTCCCTGAAGAAGGAAACAGCAACCCACTCCAGTATTCTTGCCTGGAGAATTCCATGGACAGAGGAGTCCGGCAGGCTACAGTCCATGGAGTCGCAGGAGTAGGATATGACTTAGCAACTAAATCACCACCATCACCAATACTGACCTTTAATCAAGAAACTGCATAATCCTGGTTGCATAATAAAAACAAGTATACAATTCTTTCTTCCATGAGATTAAAATAAGCATCTAGGAATTGCAGGAATAACAAAAATGTGCTAAAAATTGTGATCCAGTTAGTAAGCGATGTGGCATGATTTCTATTGAGTGATGAAATTTATGAAAATGAATGTCATTTAGCCTTGGCGCCTTCAAAATTCTCTTTTGAACAATATAGAACCTGCTGCTTGGCTCTTCACTGGATTCCTCTATGTAATATTTTAAAAATTATCCCTTGTGTATTGCACTTTTCTACAATAACCCTAGAGATACCCTGGTTTCTCATACTCAGCACTGTTTACACGTGGGCCAGATAAATTCCTTGCTGTAGCAGCCTATCCTGTTCATTGTAAGCTATATAGCAGCATCCCTGGCCTCTCTTCACTAGATGCCTTTAACACGCCAGTTGTGACAATCCCGTGTCTCCAGTCATTGCTAAATGTCTCTTCAGAGGGAGATGGCAGAATTGCTTCTGAAGTTTGAAACACTACCATAGACAAAGCATGGAAATATTAAATGTAAAAAATTATATGTGTTATAAATGTTGAATACATTAAAGTAGGGGTACAATTGAGAGATGGTTTTTCTGGTAACTCTGCTGATAAAGAATCTGCCTGCAATGCAGGAGACCCCAGTTCAATTCCTGGGTCAGGAAGATCCCCTGCAGAAGGGATAGGCTACCCACTCCAGTACTCATGGGCTTCCCTGGTGGCTCAGATGGTAAAGGATCCACTTGCAATGTGGGAGACCTGGGTTTGATCCCTGGGTTGGGAAGATCCGCTGGAGGAGGGCATGGCAACCTACAGCAGTATTATTGCCTGAAGAATCTCTATGGACAGAAGAGCCTGATGGGCTACAGTCCATGGGGTCGCAAAGCATCAGACATGACTGAGAGACTAAGCACAGTTGAGAGAAGCGGAGTGATGGTGTGTAGGGAGGGAAGAGACAGAAGTCAATGGACATTGTTCACTTATACAGAAGACATTGAATACCATCTAAAGTTCCTGAACCAATAAAAAATGTTAAGGTTATTTTTAAATTTATAGACAATAACAGACCAAAACAACCAGGTGTATTTTAAAAAAAAAACATTGGGAGAAGGGCTGGCTGCAGGAGATATTTTTAAAAAGTATTTTTCATACTAGATAATAAATAAATATAGATAAAAATTATATATCAAGAATTTACATGGAAAGAGAAGACTCCTGAGAATCCTTTGGACTGAAAGGAGATTAAACCAATCAATCCTAAAGGAAATCAACCCTGAATATTCATTGGAAGGACTAATGCTGAAGCTGAATCTTCAATACCTTGGGCACCTGATGTGAAGAGCTGACTCATTGGAAAAGACCCTGATGCTGGGGAAGATTGAAGGCAAAAGAGGAAGGGGCTGGCAGAGGATTAGATGGTTAGATAGCATCATCAACTCAATGGACATGAATTTGAGTAAACTCTGGGAGATAGTGGAGGACAGAGGAGCCTGGTGTGCTACAGTCCATGAAGTCACAAAGAGTTGGACACAATCTAGCTACTGAACAACAGCGCCAACATACATGATTTAGAGTTACTGAGTTTACAATTAGGAGTATTAAAAAAACAGTCAAGGAAGTTTTCTCTCAACTTTCATCATTATTTGAAATAGCTTTTAAGCAATGACTTTTATTTACCTTTAAACATGTCGATTCAGTTTAGTTCAGTCGCTCAGTCATGTCCGACTCTTTGCAACCCCATAGACTGCAGCATGCCAGGCTTCCCTGTCTATCACCAACTCTCGAAGCTTGCACAGACTCATGTCCATCGAGTCATGTCTTAATCATGTCTTAAATATGTCTTAGTACTCAAATGAGTACTTACTCAGAAGTTACTTAACTCAGTACCTTACTCAAATGACCTTTGAGATTATGAGTTTACATAGTGAAAGGAGTTCTAATAGCAGTGAAAGGGGAAATTTTCAGTCTCTCTCTGGAAACTTTTTTTTTCTAAAATGATATGGGAAATAGATGGGAAAACAGTGGAAACAGTGTCAGACTTTATTTTTCTGGGCTCCAAAATCACTACAGATGGTGACTGCAGCCATGAAATTAAAAGACGCTTACTCCTTGGAAGGAAAGTTATAACCAACCTAGATAGCATATTCAAAAGCAGGGACATTACTTTGCCAACAAAGGTCCGTCTAGTCAAGGCCATGGTTTTTCCAGTGGTCATGTATGGATGTGAGAGTTGGACTGTGAAGAAAGCTGAGCACCAAAGAATTGATGCTTTTGAACTGTGGTGTTGGAGAA
>NW_011494620.1:2307282-2310273 GCF_000754665.1 Bison bison bison | reverse complement strand
GAAGCTGAGCACCAAAGAATTGATGCTTTTGAACTGTGGTGTTGGAGAAGACTCTTGAGAGGCCCTTGGACTACAAGGAGATCCAACCAGTCCATTCTGAAGGAGATCAGCCCTGGGATTTCTTTGGAAGGAAGGATGCTGAAGCTGAAACTCCAGTACTTTGGCCACCTGATGCGAAGAGTTGACTCATTGGAAAAGACTGTGATGCTGGGAGGGATTGGGGGCAGGAGGAGAAGGGGACGACAGAGGATGAGATGGCTGGATGGCATCACTGACTCGATGGACTTGAGTCTGAGTGAACTCCGGGAGTTGGTGATGGACAGGGAGGCCTGGAGTGCTGCGATTCATGGGGTCACAAAGAGTCGGACACGACTGAGCGACTGAACTGAACTGAACTGAAAATGATATGACCAATTTTGTCTCTATTGGGTATTCAATAAATGTTTATTGAAGATTCCATTTCAATTTCTTGCCTGTTTTGCCCATAAGTTAATGTGGAAATACCCCCTCTCTCTTCTATTTTAACCCATTTAGCCTTGACTTCCTACCATCCATTCTCCAGGTGTCAATGAGATAATCAAAGTTCACTGCATTTTAAAATCTCTTAGGAAACCACGAACACTCATTTAGACCTCAAATTAGGGGTCAGTGATTTAGCACAGAGCGGACAGCATCTGAGAGCTCATTGAATGAGACGCAGCAATAATCCTCAAGCGATTATTCTCTAATCTTTGCTGGCAGATGCTTTAAAGACAGCCCAGAGAGTTCATTATGCAAATAGAATTGTCTGGATCTGCTGACAGGGGCTGAACTGAGCAGACGCTCCATGTAGATAGCCGCCTGGCATACTCTTCCACCGTACAAGGAGATACCGGGACACGCTTTCTCTGATCTGCATGTATTTATACTGCAATTAATGAAGGGCGAGAAAGTTCATCTTGAAGCTGGGTCATGGAATGCTTAAAACTGAACAGACTCAAGAAACAGAATCTTATTTGTCACAGTCAGCCCTTAGTGAACGCCAGGGCATTTCTGAAGCTCTGAAATATTCGTCTTTATGAGATCTATACAAACAGAAACATGAAACACTAACACACATGTACACATTTAAACTTACTAAACACTTAACGCAAATGTATACATGTGTTTGTGCACATATTAATTAACATGTGTGTACGTACATGTATTGTGTATATACACATGACATGCATGTGCATAGATACATATATGACTATATGTGTATGGGTATATACATACGTATGTATATATGCTCATATTTATGACAGCAGAACGCATTAGCCAGTAGCCAGTAGCTGTGTGACATGGGCAAGTTCTTACTTGTCGATGATAAGTTTCCTTATCATCTTTCAGTTCCTTATCATAAGCCTTAGTTTTCTCATTTTAGAATGAAACTAAGAAAAATGCCATCCTCAAAGAGTTGGTCAAAATGTTTTTGTAACCCAGCATTAGATGACTTATTTATGACACTGTTTATGTCTTGAACTTCCCTGATACATTTTGCAAAGATTCAATTCTAAGTTCATTTACTTTGGCCATTACTTTGATATACTTGAAATATGACTTGATTAGGAAGCATACAATCGCTTTATGAGTTCTCAGAATGTGGTTCTTGTGTGAACGGAAGCATCTGCAGCTTAGCTCTGTCATCTTCAAAGTCAGGCAGAGTCACCACTGTGTGTCCAGTCTGCCGCTGGTCTAGCAGCCTAATGTCACGGTCAGTAGTGGTTACTGAACATCTCCTGTGTACCAGGAAAGACTCCAGGGAACTCTGGGCAAGGCTGTCAGCGATGGTTCCGTTCTTCAAGTTACCTAAACTCGAGAGAGAAAGATGAGGCTATGAATCAAATGCCGGTTAAAAAGAGATCATACTGGGGTCTTGTTCATTCAAGTTGGCAAATATATATTTTGCATAAATATAAATACATATGTATTTAACAATAACAGTTGGCTGACATGGTGAAATTTGTGGCACACATTGTTGGTATAAATTATCAACTGCATGGAAAAAGATGTCAAGTTTTTGAGAAACCGACAAATGCTTATTCAGTTTGATAGTACATGGACACTTCCGGGAATTTTTCTTAGAGAAATAACTTATGTACAAGATATTTGTGTGTAGATATTCATCATAATACTTTAAAAGTTTTTCTATGTAAATGCCATAGTTGCAAAAAGTTTAAATAAATAAGTCATAGGGTGTCCATAAATGTAGTATATTTAATATAATATACATAGCATATATGTGTATGATATAGGGAAGTTATGTGGTACAGTTTAATTAAAATGAAAGAGTATAGAAATATTAACTCTCATATCCCCCCAGCACACACACACACACACAGAAAAAATAATCTGCTTAAAATATTAGCAGTAGATTAATGGTTATTTTCATTTCCTTATTAATACTTTCCTTTTTTCCACGTACTCTACAATGAATAGATCATTTTTGGAATCATAAAAATAACCATTATCTCATACATACGAATTTAAAAAACTAGTTTCTCCTTGTGGTATTTTGTTTGTTTTCTGTTTGTTTGCCTGTTTCCCACATGCAAAATGTAGAATGAAAGGAGAAATGTTTGCTTTGAGCCAAGAATGTCATATTTAAAGGCCCTGAAAGCCTGCAGTTTTGAGTAGCTATTGGCATTATTTTAGCAATGTACCCAACTTATTCTTTCAGCCAGTTCCCCCCCCCCGCCCTTGAGAAGATGCAGCAATTAAATGACCTTTTATAACAAGACCCATCAGATGTAGTCACAGGTAATGACAGCATTATGTAAGCCCACTATCTGCAGTAAAACTCCAAACGTGCATTCTACCAACTAGCAATTTTCCCAATCAGCTCTTTATTTCACCATGCCACCGTCCTTTAGAGCCCTAATCATGGAGGTGGCTCTGGAGAAAAAAGCCATGTTCTGTCTGAACTCAGTGGGTAATGAACATACAGGACAAAATGAGCTTTTTGCTCTC
>NW_011494620.1:2283621-2307182 GCF_000754665.1 Bison bison bison | reverse complement strand
TTGCTCTCTGTGGCACAGTGTGCTTTCCCTGTTTTGCAGTCATTTTCTCCAATTCAATGCAAATTCTTATAATTTCCCCCAGAAATAAATGCTATTAAATGCCCTATTCTTCTCTCCCATGTCAGAAACTTTACACCCTACCATCAGCTGTATATTTGTCAAAATCAAAACTCTACATTGGAAGCCAGAGAATGACAGACAACAGCCAATGTTGTCAGCTAGGAATAAGAGAAATGTCCAGAGTGCAGCAGACAATTAATAATGACAAGCAGACATTTCGTTGTGATGGGTATCATCATCCTTCATCTCCCATGTCACACCTGGCTGTTTCAACATTTCAATCAATTGTGCTCAATCCTGTTCAACTCTTTGCGATCCCATGGGCTGTAGCCCACCAGGTTCCCTCTGTCCATGGAATTTTCCAGGCAAGTCTACCGGAAGGGTTGCCATTTCCTCCTCCAGGAGATCTTCCTGACCCAGGGATTGAATCCACATCTCTTGAGTCTCCTCCACTGGCATCTGGATTCCTTTACCACTGCATCACCTGGGAAGGTCTAAATAAACAGTTTATGAGTTATCACAAAACAGAACAAAATACAAAAATAACCTAATGCAAACCAGTACTATGATTACTTCTTAAATTTTGATTCTATCTGATTTATGATGGTTTTATTCAAACTCCAGATACACAAGTAGAAAACACAGCTTGGTTGGGAAAGGATTGTTGGTTGGCTTATCTCTACTTCAGACTGAGTGAAAATTGCACAATGATTACGAGAGGCCATTAAAAATGTCCTAGAATATTTTTGAGAGATAGTATTAACACTATATTAGTCTATATTAGTGTTAATGAAGTTAATAGGTAGAGAAAGACAGAGAAGAGCAGATTGAGAAAGTGATTCTAAATTAGAAATAACTATTTTATAGTTTTTTTTAAATTCTCATTAATCTTCAAAAATGAATGTAATCATTGCATATCCCACATGGGAAAAGATCACACAGGAATTCATTCACACATAAAACATGCACATCCAGGTCTGGAATCACAGTGGTGTCTGATTTCCCTAGGATAAGACCGACCAATGGATAGCAGATTTCAAAATAACAGTCCTATTAGGAAGTACTGGGTTAGCCAAAAATTTGTTCAGGTTTTTCTGTACTTTTGGAAAAATCCTAACGAACTTCTTGGCCAACCCAATATAATATCCTAGCAATAAAACTGTGTCCTATATTAGCACATGTCCTTACTCTTCGTTTCAAAGAACATTAAAATGAATAAATTAAGGAAGAATTTTTTTTTTTTTTACAAACATTGGTATATGACTACTCCAAATAACTTTACACATGTTGTTCAGTCACTAAGTCGTGTCTGACTCTTTGCAACCCGTGATCTGATCTTCACTATGTCCCAGTGTTTGTTCAAACTCACGTTCACTGAGTCAACGATGCCATCCAACCATCTTATCCTCTATCAACCCCTTCTCCTCAATCTTTCCCAGCATCAGGGTCTTTTCCATTGTCAGCTCTTCGCATCAGGTGGCCAAAGTATTGGAGCTTCAGCTTCAGCATCAGTCCTTCCAATGAATATTCAGAGTTCATTTCCTTTAGGATTGACTGGTTTGATCTCCCCTCAGTCCAAGGGACTCTCAAGAATCTTCTCCAGGACCACAATTCAAATTACACAGGTTAACTCACTTAATTCTCATAACTCCAAATTACAGATGAGGAAACCAAGACATAGGAGAAGTGAAGTGGTCTCACACAGTTAGAACAAGGCAGAGAGAGCTCAGACTCCCAACCCGAGCACCTAGCTCCCAGGTCCATCTGCCTCATCATTATACCACATCACCTCCATTGTAGTTCTGACAATTTTTACTCTGTTTAGGAAGTCCAACAGTTCCTTCAAGGTGTTCAAAGGCTAACACCTGAGATTCTACTAAGGAATATCTGCTTTTGTCTGCTTTATATAATGGGGTTCTGTATGAAATTGTATTTTAAGGAGGTGCATGAAGTGTGCTTTACAAAAGTTACTATTTTGGGATACATCCAAAACCACTTTATGACCTTACGGTACGTTGGCGTCAACATTGCAAGAGTTCGTTTGCAGCACAGATAGCTGTTTAGACGTTGGATTAAATAAAGACCCTGACTGATGCTCAGATAGCCTTGGGGATGGAGAGCAGGGGAGGCGTTCAAGATGCCTTTGTCTGAGGTGTTCTTTGTCCTTACGATTGTTTTTGTGACTTTTTATAGTGGGATAGTTGAGCTATTTAAAGTCCGGCAAACTGAGGGAAGTTGGAAGACAGTTTTATTTACTGACTCTGAAGCCAAGTGTCAAGCACAAGGCCTTGGGCCTGGACTGTGTCTCCAGATGAAGCTGACACAAGTTTCTGTGAAGATGAAACAAGTCAAGACACGGTACACTACATCCTTTTAGGTCTGCTCCTTGATTTCCATTTTTACCCCTCGATTTCTTCTAGGTTTTTGGCATCCTTCCCAGGGTTTACTTTTTGGCTTATACAGAGCTTTCTTAATCCATTGCTTATGCGAATTCGAAGAAAATGCATTTAATATTTGTGATGTACATTGAAATACTTAGATAAAATCGAGGTCCAGGCTCTAGTCAGGCTTCCCAGTGAGATTTTTGCCTTAATATAAGACATTCTTTTAATCTAATGACCAGACCTGAAGGTGGGTCATTTATCTTGTCATCGTAAATGCTGAGTCAGGTACACTACAGCTTTGTTTAACTGATTCTACAGAAAATGACTGTTAACTTTGTTCAGGAAAAAAGAAAAAAAAACAACTGACTTCAGAATAACTCATTTTATAATTGCACATAAACAAAGTATAATATATTTTCACAGATGTAATAAATTTTCCTGTTGTCAGAGTTTCTTAAATAAATCCTTGCTTTAACATACAGTATAAGACTAAACTATTTCTTTCATTTCATTAACATTTCTCTTAAAGTGCCTAATTTACTTTTGGACTGCAAGTTAATTTCTATTCCAATCAAGTTTACAACACACAAGGATTTTTAGCATTTTGACTCAGTGCCACTGTGTCCAAGTTGGTACTTCAGAAGGAATATTATTAAAGAGGATCGGGTCAATTCTTGGAAATATTCCACCATGTTAGATGATAAAAACATATTTTCTATAATTACAGGTAATGACTGCCTGATAAATTACAACCATGGGAAGAATCAAAGTAATAGACAATTAAAATCTGGATTGTAGAGAAGAAGAAAAAGTTACCCCAGAAAAGTATAAGTTCGATATTGTGTTTGTAAAATCTGTATTAATAATAAATAAGTTTGGAAATAACATGAGTAAAGACGATCAGGCAGCTGCTTTAAGGGCATGTTTATGAACTGTTGGAAAGGAAAGTAGAACATCTTCTTTAACTTAAGGTATAGCAGTATTTTCGGACTTGCCTGGCGGTCCAGTGGTTAAGACTCCATGCTTCCAATGCGGTGGTCACAGGTTCTATCCCCCATCAGGGAACTAGATCCCACACGCCACAACGGTGTGGTCAGAAAAATAATAAGCAAAAAAACAAAGTAACGATATTTCCTATCGGGTACAGAGGGGTAGGATATCAAGAAGCACCTGCATTTATCTATATGCTTTAAACAAAGCACAGCTATTGCAAAAGTTAAAGCACCAGGACATGGAGTTTCTCCTCTCATGTTTACTGTTCTTCAGTGAATACAACTAGCCACTGGCAGAGAAAGAACATGCCAGACAAATGTTGGTTAAGCTGCAAAACAACTTTAAAAAATCTCAAATACAGTGGTTACAGTAATCATCTGATCAACACTTTTGTTGCCAGTATTCTTAGCCTACATAGCTTGTTATGGCAACTGCTACAATTAGAATTGCATCAAAATAATAGCTATCTATTTGTAGAAATTCCATAATGATACTCTAACGACTGGAAGATGATAACAGCCCTCTTGGCTCTTGTCCAAGATAGATCACAATACATGCTGATAACCCAGTTCAACATTCTTGGAGTTTTTTTCTGCATTATGCATTCAAATGCTAATAGAGCAGGCAGTGAGCTCTCCAACATTACTGCTAGATAAAGTCTTAAGCCAAAGAAAATTCTCCAGATAATCAATGTATAATTCTTTAAGACCTTATACTGTCTGTTGTAAAATTATATTCACTATTATTAAAATTTTGCTACAATGCATTCTATATTTCTATGACTTTTGTTTGTTATTATACTATCTCACAATACAGTGAAAACTTTGAAAATTACTTATTTGGGATAAAACAATTTAGGCCAGATTCTGAGGGTTTAGGGGCATTAAAATATCATAATTAAAATAGTTGATAGTTATACCAGCTGAATCATTCAGAAAATATTTAAGTATATGTGGTCTTATGTGTGTTAGTCACTCAGTCATGTCTGACTCTTAGCAATCTCATAGACAGTAGCTCGCCAGGATCCTCTGTCCATGGAAGTCTCCAGGCAAGAACACTGGAGTAAATTGCCATTCCCTTCTCCAGGGGATCTTCCCAACCCAGGAATCGAACCCTGGTCTCCTGCACTGCAGGCAGATTCTTTACCATCTGTACTACCAGGGAAGTCTGTGGGGTTGCAAAGAGTTGGACACAACTGAGTGACTAAGCACACACACACACTTGGTCTAATAAAGACTCATAAAATATGCATATGGGAAAATCAAATGTATTTTATTAGTATTAATTAGTTTTATTAGTCTTTTAGATTGTTTTTCTTTCTTCTGTCTTTCTCTGCTGGTAGATAATCAGTGATGCCAACTCACTGCTGGCGTGTTTTAGTCACTCAGTTGTGTCCAACTCTTTATGACCCCATGGCCTGTAGCCTGCCAGGCTCCTCTGCACATGGGATTTTACAGGCAGCATACTGCAGTAGGTAGGCATTCCCTTCTCCTCAGGATATCGCTGACCTAGAAATCGAACCCCAGTCTCCTACATTGCAGACAGATTTTTTACTGTCTGCTGCTGCTAAGTTGCTTCAGTCGTGTCTAACTCTGTGGGACCCCGTAGATGGCAGCCCACCAGGCTCCCCCGTCCCTGGGATTCTCCATGCAAGAACACTGGAGTGGGTTGCCATTTCCTTCTCCAATGCAGGAAAGTGAAAAGTGAAAGTGAAGTCGCTCAGTCGTGTCTGACTCTTAGTGACCCCATGGAGGAATATCAATGGGAGCATCCATCATTTCTAATCTTTAGTTTCTATACTTCTATGAAATAGAAAATAAGATAATTGAAATGACTCTATCATCTCTTGGCCTAAGTCTTTACTATAAAATCATACAAACCACAGAACACTAAGTTTGCTTCCATTCTCAGTCATTTTTTGTTACTTCTAGGTTTTTAGGAATGTTCCAGGAGACTGAGGTGAGAGAAAACCTCTAACCATTAGAGCCTCAACTATTAATTCAGGCCATGGCAAGGTTTCTACTTCAGATGGGATGCTATTTATGTCACTGAAGAGGCACTGTACAAATAAATGACATATGCTTGAAAATACATCTAAAAACATTGATTCTTAGAAGCAGAAATATATAGATTGGCATGCTTATAAATGAGTTCAAGTGTCAGGATGAGAACCAAAATCTTCTCAAGGGGCTGTCTAAGTAACTGAGTATCCAGACCAAATTTTCTAGTTTCCTTCCATTTGAAAGAAGTAAGAATCCTTTGATATGGAATAAAAACTTTTTCTTGCAAAACAAACTATAATATGGTTCTCAAAACAGATAAATTGTACAGAAGTATGGCTGTTGCTGGCGGTTTAGTTGCTAAGTCATATCCGACTCTTTGCAACCCCATGGACTGTAGCCTGCCAGGTTCCTCTGTCCATGGAATTTCCCAGGCAAGAATACTGGAGTGGGTTGTCATTTCTTCCTCCAGGGTATCTTTCCAACCCAGGGATCAAACCTGCATCTCCTGCTTTGGCAGGCAGATTCTTTACCACTGAGCCATCAGGGAAGCATGATTCTCAAAATAGATGACCTGTGCCAAAGTATAACCTGCAACAAAACTATCAAAGTTCAGAACTGTGAACAGCAGCTCTTCAAGATTCATGTTTTCCAAGACAAGACCAGACACAAATTCTGGCTGTCTCTTCTGTTCCAAAGATAAGGCCACCATCTTCCCTACACCCTTGAAACTCACTCAGTTTACAAATCCTGACCTTCCAGAACTATGCCACACTCATAGTTGTGACTTAACCCCAGTCTCAGATGTCAGGGGTACTTCTGTAAATTCGCCTTTGGAGATGCAGTAAGACTCCAAGTGTGCTTCTTGGTCATAAAGTTTCATAACTGAGGCTTCTATGATCAACAGATTTTTCTGGGAACCTCCAGGGCTTTTGACTTTTCACTTATTTATCTATTTCTCCAACTCTGCTGCATGAGATTAAAAACTTGGAAATAACTGTTGGATTTGACCATCTGGAGCTCATAAATGACCTTAAAAAGCACTTTCACTGAAGCCATGGGAAAGTGGTATAATTGTAATGGGCTTAAGAGAGAAGGAGAGGTGGGGAAGTAGGGGCAGTGAGTGTAAATTACTCCCAGAAATTTGGCTATAAAATGAGGCAGGAAAATAGAACAGAAGCTGGAGGAGACAGGATTTACAGCACATTAGTATGACTGTGTGCATACATACTAAATCATGTCTGACTCTTTGCAATCCCAAGGACTATAGCCCACCAGGCTCCTCTGTCCATGGAATTTCCCATGCAAAAATACTGGAGTGGGTGCCATTTTCTCATCCAAGAGATCTTCCCAATCCAGAGATCTAACCTGCATCTCCCGTATTTCCTGCATTGCAAGAGGATTCTTTACTCACTGAGCCATCAGGGAAGCCCAGGATGATGGCAGGAACATTTTAATAATGAGAAAACAATAATGCAGGGGAGAAAGGGAAGAATTTTAGGAGTGAAATACTTGAGTATTTGAGAGAAAATGGGGTCAACTCCCTAAATTGAGGAGCTGAACTTTACATAGGAGTATGAATTGTTACTGCAAAGTATGGCTGCAAATATAAATAGCTTGGTTTCTCTGTGGCTAGATAAGAAGATTCTCTTCTATTTTTCTTTCCTGGCTTGTCAGAAAAATGTGCAAGTGAGAAAAGAAATAATGGTGGGAAAATAAAAACAGAATGATGTAGTGGAAACACTAGGGTCCCAAGTTAGAAGTTGAGGTTCAAGAGTCTCCTCTAACGCTCAGTAGCTGTGTGACTGTTTCATCTTTCTAAGTTTGGATTCCTTTCTCCCATAAAATGTAAATAATATTTATTTCCATCCTAACTACTCTAGCATTGTGGTACACTGGACATTTGCAATATTTTGGACATTTTTTTAAAGATGTTTTTTAAATGACAAAAAAAGTTTTTGGAGTAAAGTTGCTTTGGCTTCCCAGGTGGTCCTAGAGGTAAAGAACCCACCTATCATTGCGGGAGTTGCTTTACAATGCTGTGTTAATTTCTACTGAGCAGCTAAGTGTATCAGCTATACGTATACATATATCCCCTCTTTTTGGACTTCCTTCCCATTTGGGTCACCACAGAGCATTGAGTCGAGTTCCCTGTGCTGTACAGTGGGTTCTCATTAGTTATCTATTTTATACATAGTGCTGGGCTTTCCAAGTCGTACAAGTGTTAAAGAATCTGCCTGCCAGTGTCGGAGGTGCAAGAGATGTGGGTTTGATCCCTAGGTTGGGAGGATCCCCTGGAGAAGGAAATGGCGAGTCACTCCTGTATTCTTGTCTGGAAAATTCCTTGGACAGAGGAGCCTGGTGAGCTACAGTCTACAGGGTCACAAAGAGTCAGACATGATTGAGCAACTGAGCATGCACACACACACACACACACATACATAGTATCAATAATATGTGCATGTCAATCCCAATCTCCCAATTCATTCTACCCCATTTTACCCCATTTGGTATCCATAGTTTGTTCTCTACATCTGTGTCTCTATTTCTGCTTTGAAAATAAGCTTGTCTATACCAGTTTTTTTTTTTTCAAATTCCACATATATGCATATATCTTCTTCTATTTTACTTACCACCTGGCCTTCTAGCTGCATTATCATCTCTAACTCCCTGAACACTCTAAATTCTTTGAGAGAAGATATTATATACAGATTATACCTTTTTTCTTTCAATCCTGAGCTGTAGCTAATAAGTTCATCGTTGATATCTAGCAGCTTTGATTAATTCATGCTAGCAAAGCTTGTTACACAACTGAAGCTAATACAATATTGTAAATCAACTATACTTCAATTAAAAAACATATAATGCTTACTATATTTCAGGAACTGTTGAAAGAACTTTCCATATATTAATGTACTCAAGCCTCAAAATAAATCTTTTAAGTAGAAATTATGAGCATCTTCACTTTAAAGATGAGAAAAGCGAGGTACAAGGAGCAGCAGAGCTAGAGTTAAAACTGGGGAATCTGACTCCAAAAGCTGAGTTTTACCATGTCCACTGCACTGCCTTCTTGTAAACTCAATTAATTTCTGTGTTGTGGATGAAGAAATTCATGCTGTATGACTTTGCACTTTTGTGGCAAACTCTGAGTGGGTCTAGCACAGGCTTCAGAATGAATAACATTTGACAGACTGTGTTGGCAAATAGCTTAAAGAGTACTCAGAAGATGAGCTCAAAGTAGGCTGTAATTACATAGCAGTCATTTCTAACGGGTCAACTGGCAATGTTTTTTCATAGCCTAAATATTTTTGGTGGCTGAGAAGCAAGAATAGTTGAATAATGATAGTTGAACTGATTATTTATTGAGACTTTGCTATGTGGCAGGCACCAATCCAAGTGGTTAACATGTATTATCTCATTCAGTTCTCACAAGGACCTGATAGTACTGATTTTTCCCATTTTAGAATAAGGGCAGCTGGTTCCTGGCAGAGCATGAGTTACAGTACAGGTGTCTTAGTCCAAATTGTAGGTCGTGAGTTGCTTTAGCACACTGTGTGGGGTAGGTGATCTGGAGCTCACGTGTCAGGTGTGAAGGAAGGTCAAAAAGACAGACAAATATACAAGGCTCCAAGAACATTATGCACAGCCTTTCTTTCACCCAGTTTTTTATCACTAAAAGTAAAAATAATAGTAGCTCCCATCTCATTAGGTTGTCATGGGACATCAGTGAGCTGAAATTTAGTTATATGAAGTTCAAACTACAAATGAGATATGATTGTTGTTGTATGTTAGAAGATATATGTGTATTGTTGTTATTATGATTATAGTTACTAAGTACATGAATATTGGGCTTTCCTGGTGGCTCAGAAGGTAAAGAATCTGCCTGCAATGCAGGAGACCTGGGTTTGATCCCTGGGTCGGGAAGATCCCCTGGAGAAGAGCATGGTTACCCACTCCAGTATTCTTGCCTGGAGAATTCCATGTACAGAGAAGACTGGGTCGCAAAGAGTCAGACATGATTGAGCAACTAACACTTTCCCTTTTCATATGAATATTACAGTTACTGGGAATTTAGTTTAGGAAAAAGAGGAAAGGTAGAAAAGTGGTATCTGGATACATTTCTTCCAAGATAGCTGGAAGTGAAGTAAAAAATCTAAGCCTAATCACTTTCCCGAAGCTATTTGAACCACACAATTATATCAGGTATTTAGACTTGGCTTATTCCTATTGAAGAACAAGTCCTTAAATTACCATTCATTACTATAGATATTTTTAATAGATTTTTAATCTGCAATTCTATTTATACTCACATCTCTCAGCATTGCCATATATCCTAAGGATAAAGAATAATATTACTAAATCTCATAGCTTGTCTCATGCGGAGAAGGCAATGGCATCCCACTCCAGTATTCTTGCCTGGAAAATCCCATGGATGGAGGAGTCTGGTAGGCTGCAGTCCATGGGGTCGAGAAGAGTCAGACACGACTGAGCGACTTCACTTTCACTTTTCACTTTCATGCATTGGAGAAGAAAATGGCAACCCACTCCAGTGTTCTTGCCTGGAGAATCCCAGGGACAGTGGAACCTGGTGGGCTTCCATGTATGGGGTTGCACAGAGTCGGACATGACTGAAGCGACTTAGCAGCAGCAGCAGCAGCTTGTCTCATTCTACAAGACTATCTTATGTTGTCATACTTGTTGTTTTTTAGTCTCTAAGTCATGTCTGACTCTTTTGGGACCCCATGGACTGTAGCCTGCCAGGCTCCACTGTCCATGGGATTTTCCAGGCAAGAATACTGGAATGGGTTGCCATTTCCTTCTCCAGGGCAATCTTCTTGATCCAGGGATCAAACCCATGTCTCATTATGCCTCCTGAATTGGCAGGTGGATTGTTTACCACTGAGCTGCCTGGGAAGCCCTGTGTTGTTATACTGCAAGTATTTTTGTTCTCATAATGTTTAAACATAAAGTATCTTTATCTTTATTAGCTATAGAATACTCCCAAGAAACTTCACCAGTACACTGCAGTTTAAGGTTTGTGACATTAATTTTAAGAAAAATATGACAAGTTGTAAAACTGGACACAAAGTGAATCTAAGTATGGAAAGTTAGCGTTCTTTTCGACAGTCTAACCAACCATCTAAACTGCTAAATAAGCACTCGGGCTGTTATTCAGAGACTGTGGAGGTGAACCTCATCTCAGATGATCAGCGTTCCACTCATTGGCTTTTCTGTACAGTTTTAAGTGATATCCCATTCATTTCTAATTGTGGAAAAAATAAGTGGAGGAAACGATTGTGTTTTCAATCCTAGAACTGACAGCAGGCAGTAACATTTGAAAAGTGTTTGGTTTCAGGGATTGGTAGGCTCTCATCTCCCCGGTCCCTCAGTGACCTTGGCTGACGGAGGGTCCAACTTGATCCATACTTCCAAAATGACCATGGCAGGAAACAAGAACCATTGTGCACAGGCTTTCAGAAATGTAGCATGGCACTTCTGCTCTTGTTTCATTGGTGAAAACAATCATATCTTAAAAGGAAGTGAGAAAGTACATGGCTATCATGTTCCCAGCTACAGAAGAAGCAGAGTATTTCTGTCTCTTTAAAGATTCCAACACCAGGTTTATAACCCAGCCCCAAGCTAAGAAGCTGGAGCTTTGTCCCATGTGGACTCAAACATGTCTTTTCCTGATGCTGCTAACTCTAGAAAATCAAGGAAAGGTGACAGTCAGTAACTTTATCCCCCAAACATTATTTTCTTCCTTGAAAATATCTGAGAATAGTATTCATTTATTTATCATAGCTAATGTGTTTTCAGGCAGTGTTTTAAAACTGCACATTCAGCAATAGATAAGAGTGAATCTCTAACAACAATAAAAACTGAATCTTTGCCTTGCAAGCTTGGAACCTGGTAGGGAGGACCAAGATTTAACAAATGATCAGGATTTGAAGTCCAATTTTGCAGGCAATTAAAGTCTGGTCTGTTGGCTATCACTCTCAGTCTCTTTTCCCCCAACCTCTCCAGTTTTCTTCTTCTATAATATCTAGTTAATATAGAATAATTGGAATAAATATTCTTATAATATCTAATTACTCCTAAAGCAGCTGTAGGAGAGAACACTCTTCTAAAGTATTTTTTGTATTACATCTACAGTTCAGTAGACAGAATGTAAACTTGAGGGATTGCCCACGCAAACATTGAAATACTCCTTTTTTTTCTTACTTTCTACCACATGGCCAATTTTATCATGGGAATGTTTTGAATAAAACCCTTCTGGATAAAAGTGTGACAGTTCTAGCTGAAACTATTTCTATTCATTTACAGTGTGTCGGTAAAGGACAAAATCCAGTGTGAAGATTATCTAGTTTGTTTGATGTGAATATCCAATGAAGTTCATTTGAGTTCTAGGACAAAGATATGTTTTTTACCTGCATCCCCCGACTTGATTTTCTGCACCAAACCTATAACATAAATGAGGAAATCTCTTCAGTTTAGGCTAGATGTCCATGCAGTCAGAACTTTATTTAATTCACCAGCTACTGCAGTCAAAGAATGTTGTTCCCAAGAAGAAACAAAACACACTCCATCCACATCCTTCAGTCATTACCTTGCTGACTTGCCTTCTCAGAGAATGTGCTATTAATATTCATAGTGAGATGAAATTATTCAGTGTTGGTGGTCTGCATTCCCCTACCAGCTTTCCCTTTTGAGTTAGAAACAATTTAGTCCTTTCTGATTCTGTTTGTTTTCTCCCCACACCATCCACATGTGCTGTGTGGTGTAATGTTCTAAGCCTGCCAATGTTTTATTTCAAAAGGTAAATCAAGCCCGAAGGCTTAGCCCAAAAGTTTTTTTAAAAAGCAAATGAACTAGAGGCATGGCAGAAGCTTTGACATTCTGATTAGACAACAGTTAGCAAGTCCCAGACTTTCCCGTGTTTATCATCTCTAGGGTCCCCCCTCTTTGCTCCACTGGCTTGTCAGTCTGCACTCAGGGTCTGATCTGTCTCTTCACTATTTTCTTCACCTTCTTAAACCCTCATCTCTCTGACCAGAAGACAGAAAAAATGCCATGAAATAAGTTTCTCTGAAAATCAGATTGTCATGGGCACCTAGAGGTATTGGATAAATCTACACAATAGCATTCCTGCCATTCTCATTTCAGAGGACACGTTCATAAACACACCATGACCACCTTTCCAGCCATGTCAATGTTGAACGTCCCTGAGTGACTTTGGCACAATGCCCTGTTTGTGATATTCTAAATGAGTGTAAATGTTGACGGAATTGGGGAATTAGGAAGAGTAGGCTATGGTAGGGAAGAGAGCCCAAGAAAACACCATCAATACTGACCCGATAAGCCTTTTCCTTGAGCCAGATGTTCAATAATTCACTTAAACAATTTGATGGAAACACTAAGGACTGGGTGTTCAGTATATATCCCTTAATCTTCCCCTTTAGCCTGCATCAATAAACTTCATGCTGGCTCCCTTCCATAACCAGCAGTAACTTGTTGGCAGTATATTCACAGACTGCAGAAATAGAAAGAGCTTCTTTCTCTTATGCAAGTCTAGAAGAAGAAAAAGTCATGTATTGGTCTACTTAAAGCTTGCTTAGAAACACAGAAGTGCACTGAATAATTATCCTGCATAAATACTTGTGGGCTTCCCTGGTGGCTCACACAGTAAAGAACCTGCCTGCTATACAGGAGATCCAGATTTGATGCCTGGGTCAGGAAGATCCCCTGGAGAAGAGAATGGCAACCCACTCCAGTATTCTTGCCTGGAAAATCCCAAGGACAGAGGAGCCTGGCGGGCTATACTCCATGGGGTCACAAAGAGTCGGACATGAATGAAGCGACTTAACATGTAGCACATGAATACTTGTGTTATTATTATATGATTTTTTTTATTGTTAAATGAACTTTATGTGGCTTCACAAAGAGACAGAAAAGAATAATGCATTGATGATGGATTGACAGCAAAGTAGAGGGTGATGAAAATGTAAGGAACGCCACTGAACTGTTCCCAGGTGAAGCAGATAAAGGTAATATTTAAAACAAAATTTCAAGTCTCTGGAAATTGTCCTAAGGACAAACAGGAACTGAAGAAACCTCTACTTGAGGCAACCTATGAAGAGTTGTGTAAGAAAGGCACGTCTGTGATATTTGAACCAAGACTCTCCCTCCCCACACCCAGCTCAGCAACAGGGACAGTCCATTGGAAATGGACTTGGGCATTGCTGTCACCAAGAACATGGCCTCCCTGTCCTCATTTCCCAGCTCCCCATCAGAGGGTTATCTTCTGGGGAAGAGAGGGGTATCAGCACTTCTCATCTTGCCCCCAGCAGCCCGTGGCCCTGTGTAGTGCAGTTAAGAACTGGGGGCTCTTCTCTTCCACTTTGTGGAACAGAGGCTCTGCCTGGGGTGCAGTATAGTGACAATACAGGACCCCACATTACTGCTGCCCCAGCTTACATGGTTCTACACCAGAAAAGGCAACCCAGAAAACACAGTATGCTTCTTGTGACCTTTATGATTGAGAATTCTTATTTTTTAAAAAATATTCTTGTTGAATAATGTTATCTCTTGCCCAGTCATACTTTGCAATACCAAATTTTTAAAGCTGTATTTTAAAAAATGAGGTTGAGTCCATACATATAACATTTTACTCCTTTTATATGTGTAACAATAAGTTATCACGGTCACTCCACTTGGCTATCAGAAGCCTAAAAAATATTCTCTATATTTATTTATCCTGATTTGTGTGAGAAAAAATCATCAAAGGCAAGCTCACAATTAATCAAATATCTCCTTTGGGTGGAGTGATCTTTCCAAATGATGTCCACATTTTTAAAAAATGTATTTATTTTAATTGGAGGCTAATGCAGGAAGCAACAGTTAGAACTGGACATGGAACAACAGACTGGTTCCAAATAGGAAAAGGAGTACGTCAAGGCTGTATATTATCACCCTGCTTATTTAACTTTTCTATGCAGAGTACATCATGAGAAATGCTGGCCTGGAAGAAGCACAAGCTGGAATCAAGATTGTCAGGAGAAATACCAATAACCTCAGATATGCAGATGACACCACCCTTATGGCAGAAAGTGAAGAGGAACTCAAAAGCCTCTTGATGAAAGTGAAAGAGGAGAGTGAAAAAGTTGGCTTAAAGCTCAACATTCAGAAAACGAAGATCATGGCATCTAGTCCCATCACTTCATGGCAAATAGATGGGGAAACAGTGGAAACAGTGTCAGACTTTATTTTGGGGGGCTCCAAAATCACTGCAGATGGTAATTTCAGCCATGAAATTAAAAGACGCTTACTCCTTAGAAGGAAAGTTATGACCAACCTAGACAGCATATTAAAAAGCAGAGAGGATGCTTTGCCAACAAAGATCTGTCTAGTCAGAGCTATGGTTTTCTCAGTAGTCATGTATGGATGTGAGAGTTGAACTATAAAGAAGGCTGAGCACCGAAGAATTGATGCTTTTGAACTGTGGTGTTGGAGAAGACTCTTGAGAGTCCCTTGGACTGCAAGGAGATCATAAAGGAGATCAGTCTTGGGTGTTCATTGGAAGGATGATGCTGAAGCTGAAACTCCAATACTTTGGCCACCTGATGCGAAGAGTTGACTCATTGGAAAAGACCCTGATGCTGGGAGGGATTGAGGGCAGGAGGAGAAGGGGACGACAGAGGATGAGATGGCTGGATGGCATCACCGACTCAATGGACATGAGTTTGAGTGAACTCTGGGAGTTGGTGATGGACAGGGAGGCCTGGCGTGCTATGATTCATGGGGTTGCAAACAGTTGGACACAACTGAACGACTGAACTGAACTGAATTACTTTACAATATTGTAGTGGTTTTTGCCATACATTGACATGAATCAGCCACGGGTTTACATGTGTTCCCCATCCTGAACCCCATTCCCACCTCCCTCCCCATCCCATCCCTGTGGGTCATCCCAATGCACCAGCCCTGAGCACCCTGTCTCAAGCATCGAACCTGGACTGGCAATCTCTTTCACATATGAAAATATACATGTTTCAATGCTATTCTCTCAGATCATCCCACCCTCACCTTCTCCCAAAGAGTCCAAAAAACTGTTCTATACATCTGTGTCTCTTTTGCTGTCTTGCATATAGGGTTATCGTTACCATTTTTCTAAATTCCATATATATGCATTAGTATACTGTATTGGTGTTTTTCTTTCTGGGTTACTTCACTCTGTATAATAGGCTCCAGTTTCATCCACCTCATTAGAACTGATTCAAATGTATTCTTTTTAATGACTGAGTAATATTCCATTGTGTATATGTACCACAGCTTTCTTGATGTCCATCTTTTTGAAAGACCACAAGACATCTGATACACCTGTTCTGAGTCAATTCTGAACCAAGATGCATCACTTAAACTTTTCACTTGGATCACTTCCATCACAATATTGTGCCCAATTCCCTTTCCCGACAAATCCTTCCTCTTTGAATTCTTCTAGATGTTGAAATTTTGACATAAAATCTCAGATTCCACGGAATCCATTCTGAGATTCCACGAATAGGTAATTTTCCCTTAAACACAGGACTTTTGGAAGCTCAGTGACTCCAGACTTTCCTTCTGCTTATCATCTGTTGTCTTGTTGTATTGTTCTGCCAAATTGTTAAGAACTTTTCTTCTTCCCCAAATCTGAAATCTTAACTGATTCTGGGTACATTCAGATTTTAACCATCCCTTGCCTCAGTCTTGCTACAGCTAGATCCAAGTCTCAAATGATCATAAAATATAAGAGCTAATAGGAATCAGGAGTTGCATAACGCAATTGCAATAACCCATGGAGAATATACTCAAGGTTTAGAAAGAAATATTTCCATTACACAATATCTTAGGAACTTCTTAGTGAAAACACAAAATCTTATGCTTCTAAATCAGTGGAATTTCTCTGCTTCTCAGTCCAAAGAGGTATTGTAAACATGTCTCAGAAAAAAGATAAGAGTAGGTTATACCCCCCAAATCTTCCTCTCTTGTTCCTCCTAACTGCTTGCTTCTGACACCTGGTTTTTGATACCAATCACTGTCCCAGGGGCAGCTGTCAACGTCAGAAATTTCCTTTAATCCAGAGCCCAGCCAAGAGCTGACCTCATCATTGCCCTCTTTTAAAGTACCAGTGAAATGAACTATTATTTCACATTTTTAACCTGAACTGTGTGACCCCATGCACTACAGCACACCAGGCTTCCCTGTCCCTTACCATCTCCTGGAGTATGCTCAGATTCATGTCCATCAAATCAGTGATGTTATCTAATAATCTCGTCCTGTGTCACCCTCTTCTCTTGCCTTCAATCTTTCCCAGATTCAGGGTCTTTTCCAAGGAGTCAGCTCTTCGCATCAGTATTGGAGCTTCAGCTTCAGCATCAGTCCTTCCAATGAATATTCAGGACTGACTTCCTTTAGGATCAACTGGTTTTATCTCCTTGCAGTCCAAGGGACTCTCAAGAGTCTTCTCCAGCACCACAATTTGAAAGCATCAGTTCTTTGGCACTCAGCCTTCTTTATGATCCAACTCTCACATCCTTACATGACTACTGGACAAACCATAGCTGAACTGTAAGTCATAACAAATGACTAGCTAGAGAGGGACTGCTCTCTGAACTTGTCTTTGACTTCCATGTCTCTGACTGCCCTCTTCCTCATACATTGTTCTCTAGATGCCCTGCTTATCTTCCTTTTCCTCAAATATTCCAAGATTTTTCCTGGCTCACAGCCTTTGTTGTCATTCTTTCTTTTCCTGGAGCTCAGTGCCTGTACTCTACTCTTCAAACAGGCTCAAATTCCCACCTTAAAGAGGCCTTTTCAGACCACCATCCAACATAATTTTCTACCAACCTCACTAACTCCTGATTTCACTTCTTACTATGATTTTCTCCATAGAATTCATAATTTCAAAAATAATTTTAAGCCTATATTTACTTGAATATTTCTATCCATTCCAATAAGAAAATAAGTTCAATGAAGGAAAGAATCATACCTGCCTTGTTCAACATGCAATGCTGGTGCTAGAATAGTGTTTGGTATGAAGTTAAATACTCAGTAAATATTTGCAGAAGGAATTTACAGCCACTTCCACACACAAGACCATGAATAGGCATGTCTTTTTAACTTTTTAAAATGCCATTGAGTTTTTTTTTCTGTTAAAGTAATATATAAATCATGTGTGTGTGCTCAGTCCCTTCAAGTCAACTCTTTGCAACCTCATGGACTGCAGCATGCTAGGCTCCTCTGTCCATGGGATTATCCAGGCAAAAATACTGGAGTGGGTTGCCATTTCCTTTTCCACGGGATCTTGATCTTCCCAACTCAGGGACTGAACCCATGTCTCCTGCATTGCAGGCAGATTCTTTACCCACTGAGCCAACTGGAAAGCCCATATAAATCATACATTCTTTATATATACATAAATCATATGTTATTTATAGTTTCTTCTATGAAAAAGTACTTGATTTCCATGTGTATTACCTGTGTATTTTTTTCATTTGTGTTTACTTTCTTTATCACTTATTCTCCAAATGGAGCAAATTTCTTTCAGTGAGGCTGTCCATGCTTACTCTGTGATATTTCAAGCCCTCATTGTTTCATTTAGGTTTTTTTTTTTTTTTTCCTCCCTAAAGCAATAGACTATTTGCTTGATCCAATACCAATAATGTCAGCTGTGACTTCCTTTTTTGTTTCAGCTCTTGAATGGACACCAGATGTACAGCAGTAACATAAATGTTACAGCCAGAGCTCAGAATGTTGATTTAATTGAATTTCTTTCCAGGCTATGTACCAGGAGGCTACGCCTGCAGATGTAACTGTTAATGTCTCCTACACTAAGAGATGGGCTTCTATCTAAGGTCCTGTGAACTAGATATCCTGTGATGAATTGCTAATTGATGATTTGGTCTCAGCTGCATTATTAAGTTGTTCTTTTGGAGTTTGGAAAAGAGCAGACTACAAACATGTGAAGATTTCCTAGGCTTAGCAACGTAGACCAGAGCTGGTGGTTCAGAATAGGATGGAATCATTGAGAAAAGGGAAGCAAACTGCTCATTATTACCTCTCCTAAAAGACTGCTATTTTCCAAGCTTCATAAAGTAAAATCAGTGCCCATTTATTTTTGACACCTTCTTATCTATTGATTTCAGTATTGGCCATCTGGTGATGTCCATGTGTAGAGTCTTCTGTTATGCTGTTGGAAGACAGTGTTTGCTGTAACAAGTGTGTTCTCTTGGCAAAGCTCTATTAGCCTTTGCTCTGCTTCATTCGGTACTCCAAGGCCAAATTTGCCTGTTCCTCCAGGTGTTTCTTGACTTCCTACTTTTGCATTCCAGTCCCCTATAATGAAAAAGACATCTTTTTTGAGTGTTAGTTCTAGAAGGCAACCCACTCCAGTATTCATGCCTGGAAAATCCCAGGGACCGAGGAGTCTGGTAGGCTACAGTCCATGGGGTCGCAAAGAGTTGGACACGACTGAGCGACTTCACTTTCACTTTCTAGAAGGTCTTGTAGGTCTTCATAGAACCGTTCAATTTCAGCTTCTTCAGTGTTACTGGTTGGGACATAGACTTGGATTACGTGATACTGAATGGTTTGCCTTGGAAATGAACAGAGATCATTCTGTCATTTTTGAGATTGCATCCAAGAACTGTATTTTGCACTCTTTTTTTGACCATGATGGTTACTCCATTTCTTCGAAGGGATTCCTGCCCACAGTAGTAGATATAATGGTCATCTGAGTTAAATTCACCCATTCCAGTCCATTTTAGTTTGCTGATTCCTAGAATGTCTAAGCCTTTGACTGTGTGGATCACAACAAACTGTGGAAAATTCTGAAAGAGATGGGAATACCAGACCATCTGACCTGCCTCTTGAGAAGTCTGTATGCGGGTCAGGAAGCAACAGAAAGAACTGGACATGGAACAACAGACTAATTCCAAATTGGGAAAGGAGTACATCAAGGCTATATACTGTCACCCTGCTTATTTAACTTATATGCAGAGTACATCATGAGAAACACTGGGCTGGATAAAGCACAAGCTGGAATCAAGATTGCTGGGAGAATTATCAATGACTTCAGATATGCAGATGACACCACCCTTATGGCAGAAAGTGAAGAAGAACTACAGAGCCTCTTGATGAAAGTGAAAGAGAAGAGTGAAAAAGTTGGCTTAAAGCTCAACATTCAGAAAACAAAGATCATGGCATCTGGTGCCATCACTTCATGGCAAATAGGTGGGGAAACAGTGGAAATGGTGAGACTTTATTTCTGGAGGCTCCAGAATCACTGCAGGTGGTGATTGCAGCCATGAAATTAAAAGATGTTTGCTCCTTGGAAGAAAAGTTATGACCAACCTAGACAACAAAGGTCCGTCTAGTCAAGGCTATGGTTTTTCCAGTGGTCATGTATGGATGTGAGAGTTGGACTGTGAAGAAAGCTGAGGGCCGAAGAATTGATGCTTTTGAACTGTGGTGTTGGAGAAGATTCTTGAGTGTTTCTTGGACTGCAAGGAGATCCAACCAGTCCATCCTAAAGGAGATCAGTCCTGGGTGTTCATTGGAAGGACTGATGTTGAAGCTGAAACTCCAATACTTTGGCCACCTGATGTGAAGAGCTGACTCATTGAAAAGACCCTGATGCTGGGAAAGATTGAGGGCAGGAGGAGAAGGGGACAACAGAGGATGATTGGATGGTTGGATGGCATTATCGAGTCAAAGGACATGAGTTTGAGTAAACTCCGGAAGTTGGTGATGGACAGGGGGGCCTGGCGTCCTGCGTTTCTTGGGGTCACAAAGAGTTGGATATGACTGAGAAGCTGAAGTGAACCGAACTGATCTCTTGACCTCATATTTAAACTTTGCAGTGTATAGGTACCAAATGGGAGAGAACATATCATATAGCTGATAAAGTGTTAATATCCAGAATATATAAAAACTCATATAACTCCATAGCAAAAATTAAAATTAAAAAATAGGCAGAGGAGCTTAATAGACATTTTTCAAAGAAGACATAAAGATGGGCAGCAATGAAAATTTGCTCAACATCATCTGTTATCAAAGAAATACAAACCAAAACCAAAAGGAGATATCATCTCACTTCTCTCAGAATGCTTGTTATCAAATATTGTCAAAGGATAAGAAATAAAAAGCACTGGAGAGGATGCAGAGGAAAAGGGACACTTATGCACGGTTGGTGGGGATGTAAATTGGTGTGACCATTAAGGAAAAAATTATGGAGGTTCATTAAGAAATTAAAAATAGAACTACCTTATGATCCAACAATTCCACTCCTGCACATTTACCTGAAGGAAATGAAAAAGCTATCCAGAAAAGATTTCTGTACTCCCATGGTCACTGCAGCATTATTTACAATAGCCAAGACATGGAAGCAACATTAATGTTCATCATTAAGTGAATGATGAAATCAGTCAAATTATTTGCATTTATGTTAGCTTCTTACACACTTTTGGTTTGCACAATAATAAAAATATTTAAAAATACCTTTGGAGAAAAGTATCCACCCTTGAGTTAAGCAATGCAAAAGTCAAATTAGATGATCCTGGTATGATTTTCAAAATAATCCCTCTCAATGTTGAAGTTTTATTTCTCAAATTTCCTACATTTTTTCTCAAGTAGGCGTATAAGCAATCTTTTACATGGAAACAATTATTTAGATGACAAAAATTAGTGATTATTGGCAAGAAATCAATTCACAATCCTTACATTTCATAAGATGACTTGGACAGAGTAGAGATACTAAATATGAGTTGCTGGAGCTCCAAAACCACTGGGGACACTGACTGAAGCCATAAAATTAAAAGACACATGTTTCCTGGAAGAAAAGCTTGGACAAACCTAGACAGCATATTAAAAAGCAGAGACATCACTTTGTCAACAAAGGTCCATATAGTCAAAGCCATGGTTTTTCCAGGAGTCATGTACAGATGTGAGAGTTGGACCATAAGGAAACTTAAGGGCCAAAGATTGATGTTTAAGAGCTTTGGTACTGGAGAAGACTCTTGAGAGTCCCTTGGACAGCAAGGAAATCAAACCAGTTAGTCCTAAAGGAAATCAATCCTGAATTTTCATTGGAAGGACTGATGCTGAAGCTTCAATACTTTGGCCACCTGATGTGAAGAGCTGACTCACTGGAAAAGAGCTGATGCTGGGAAAGATTGAAGGCAAAAGGAGAAGAGGTTGGCAGAAGATGAGATGGTTAGATAGCATCACCAACTCAATGGACATGAACCTGAGCAAACTCCAGGAGATAGTGAGGACAGAGAAGCCTGGTGTGCTGCAGTCCATGGGGTCACAAAGAGTCAGATATGACTTTGTGGCTGAACAATAACAGCAAAATGTATATAGCTTTGGCTATCCATGTTCTCCACTGGATACTGGGAAAATCAAATTATTTCTGGAACTCTAGGGATTTCTATCTCTTCAAAGTAAAAATTCCTTGCTACCATGACTTATTAGCCAGAATATCCCTCTTATTTCTGTGCACTAGGGGCGAAATTACACAGACAGCCCTTCATTCTGAAGTATAATTTCGAATTAAATTATATTTGAAATTCTGTCTCTATAGAAATGGTCATTTTGCTTTTTACCCCTTGAGGCATGTTTTATTATTCAACTATATAATGTTAAC
Source organism: Bison bison bison (assembly GCF_000754665.1). Classification (NCBI taxonomy): domain Eukaryota; kingdom Metazoa; phylum Chordata; class Mammalia; order Artiodactyla; family Bovidae; genus Bison; species Bison bison. The sequence goes on along the minus strand of NW_011494620.1, from coordinate 2,285,064 downwards.
GTGGTGTCTGATGTTATTAGTACACAGAGTGTTCAGTGGTGCAACTTGGATTTTTGTCTTAATGGACTCCTTTATGTGACTTGATAAGAGCACATTAGGTTCTCTATAAAACTTAAAGTTGAACAATCTTATAAAACCCTCCCCTCTGACCACAGTGGGTGGTTGCATTATTCTGCTTTCCATTTTATTTTTTATCCCCTCTAGGATACAGCTAAACTAGATTTCTTTTTTTTTCATTAAATTACTCAAAAGAATAAAATAAAACTGGTTTAAAATAACATTTAGATCAATTGGAATATGGTAGCCCTTATTTCTTAAGGGAAAAAAAAAATCTGACAGTTTTTCATATAGCAGATAAAAGTAGGGCAAAGAAAGTAGGTTGATCATCATTTCCGCAGTCCAGTTAGAAACTTCTAGACATAAACAGTGTCTTACTTCTCTTTCAGTGGTCCCTGGGAAATTAAATTTTGGACTTGAGGCAGAGAAAGGCATCCTTGCTGTTGGTGTTACATGAGACGCAATTTTTCTAGCAGAAAAACAGAAGAGGACCACTACAGTGGAGAAGAGACGTAGTCACCATCATCAGTGAAGTCAAGGCCGTCACAGGGGATTCACTAGAATGACCCTGCCCTTGCCCATGATGCTCTTGGAGTATGTTTCTAGGATATGTTTGTGGGAAAGAACACATGGCCCAGGGGAGCTAAAAAATCAAGGCTGTGAGGTTAAGAAGTCCATGCAAAATAGTGAAGATGAATAGTAAGGATTTTATCAAAGGAAATTGAGCATAATATAAAATACTGTACAAGATCGTTCATCTCTAACTTTTATGATGGATTCATTTGTAGGCTCATTGTCTGGCATTAGCAAGGGATAGTCCAGTGGGAGTTTCACTTGGGAATATGAAATTATAGATCAAAGGAGGGACTGTGGCAAGAAAGAAGAGTTGAAGCATAGATTTGAGAGAGAGGCATCTGCTTGGAGGAGATAAATGAAGCATGTTATTCTCCCAAGAGCAGGAGAGGACTAATCCTTCAGAAACTGCAGGGGCCATTGAGAAAGAAAATAAACACAAAAGCAGAAGTCAGTGAAGATCCAGAATTAGATGTGTTAAAATCATTTCTAGTGCTACTCTAAACATAGAATATACATGGATAATTTATATTTCTCTTCCTAAGTAAGTATTTTTTATCATTTATCATATGATCTTTCTCTAATATATTACTCATTCGTGTCTTAAATAATCTAGTACAATATAATTATATGAAATAATTTCCTAGAAAAAGGTTGGAATTTTTTACTGTTAATAAACCTGAGTAGAAATTCTAATGGAATGTTCTGAACAAAATTCAATTTACTTAGCATTAGTTTGTATACTTGTGTTTCCAATCAAGGCAACCAACTTTTATGATTGGAAAGAGATTTGAGTTAAATGTACCTTTCAGA
>NW_011494620.1:2277012-2283521 GCF_000754665.1 Bison bison bison | reverse complement strand
TTTCAAAAGGATAGATTCTGGAAGTCTTCTATGATCTACAATTCTCTATGGCATATAAGAAAAGCTCATTTGCTTCTATGTTAATTTAGCAGTATAATTTATAAGCTGGAAGATTAAAAAAGGTTCAGATGAGTGCTTACCCCAGGGCTTCTTTTAAATGTACATTAGTGAACAATAAATCCTTGCCATTTAAATCTTCTAATGTTTTTATTCAAAATAAATAGCTGGCCATGTATCTTAAGTTATGCAGCTTACTTATGGTGATTTAGATAATCTCAAGACAACTATAGTAGTGGCATTACTACTGTGCATGTTCCTTTTGAATTGCTATTTAGAGAAACGGAAATCAGATATGGCCCACTGCTTCAGATGACAAGGGTTAGTTCATTATCCATCAAAAATATGTCTCCTTATTTCCTACAGATTTTGCCTAGGATTATTAATTATACAAAACGCATCCTATATTTTTAGTGTAAATGTAATTATGCTGTTATTAAAATACATGGGGTATCTGTAGGTCCATTTAACTCCGCTAAAAACCCAGATCTATAAAAGCAGTTGAGATGATAATTCTGAAAAATTCTCATAATAAATATCATGTTCTACTAAATACAGAAAAGCTAGTAGGGCATTTAGATAGCACTTGTCTAGAAAGCTTTTTCACAATGGAAATATTATTTAAGCTCTTGGTTTCTGGTTTTGGAAAGTAATGACAATTTGTTTATCCACCTCAGAAGATTTTAGCGATTGTTTTAAAAGAGAAAATGAATGATATTCTATAAAATGGAAAGGGGAAAACAACTCGAATGTATTTATCTTTCAAATACCATGATATCCTTTGTGCAATGTGCCATAATAGGCAGAGTTAAATAAAGCAGTTCTTACCTTTGAATTGCAAGGCCCCAAGACTCAACTTGTGGTCATGGAGGAAGTGAAATACTGATCCAATAGTCCAGGACAGACCTGGTTTATTTTTGCTGTTCCCTGTTTTTTATTAATAGCCCTCTCAGTGCACTCTCTAATGTGCCCTGATTCAGATGATAAATCACACGGCCACCCTAAGACTTCTATGGCAATGAGAAATTGCCCTTACGGCTCTTTCTCTTTCATGAACAAATGCTTCCTCTGTTTATCTTCCAGAAGAAAGTTTTCACATATCTGGGTGCACCACTCATCGCCTAGCATCATCTGTAAAGCTTTTACGCTCAAGTTTCACCAACAGAGATTCCAGTTTAATCAGTTGTAGATGGAGTCTTGTCAGGAGTCTTTTTTTTTTTTTTTTTACATGCAGTTCAAGTGATTCCAAGATGTGGGCAGAGTGGAGATTCACTCTTCTCTGTGGAAGTAGCTCAGAGGAACAGAGCTTTAGAATCAGAAGAAAGTCTGCATTAGGCTCTGAGTGGTTCCCCCGTGCTGCTTTGTGACCCCAAAGGGTTCCCTAGGTTCTCTGAGCCTCTGCTGTCTTAACTGTCTGCAAAGTGGGAATGGAAATATAAACCCTGCAGGGCTAGTCTTAGTTTAAAGTAGATAATGTGTGTACAACACATGCAAAGTACTAAACACTGATAAATCTCACTGAGCCATTCTAGATAAGGGCACAGACTTAGAAGAGTTGAAGCTGTTTAGTTGAGAAAATTCTCCTGGAAGCCTGGCTCACGTGTTTCTAATACAAAATGAATATCTTTTTTGTAAAGAATAGCTTTTCTTAATGTTCTAGAATCTGAATATGTTTGCATAAATCCATCACCTAGATTATTTAGCAAGTTGCAGGAAAGGGAGGTATTTTTTTTCCTCTAGCTATAAAAGTCACATAGATTAGCATTATTTATCAATAATTACCAATTTTAAGCACATGATTAGATATGAAAAGCCCCATACTTTATTAATAACAAGTTATGTGACTTTGAGGCACTTTTCAGTTTTTAGTTTCCTCATCAAAACTATTCATATTTTTCTTTTGTTCTCCTTGAGCTCTATTTAAGTTTTTCCATGTATTCAGTGCTTGGTACTAAGGGAGAAAAATAGAAACAAATACACTCTAAGACAAGAAACTTAAAGCTAAGGTAATTTAAGTAGTTACCCTATTAGGTATATCATCATCATTATCATCCCTGAAACACACAGTAGAAGAAGTGACAACCTAACGATTGTATTTAAAAGCCCACACAGCAACAAAAGCCCAGCATAGCAAAAATAAATTAAGATATTTTAAAAATTAAAAAAGTAAAGTATATGAAAAGCAAGTCCACATTCACTTGCTCTTATTGATAGATTTTCCAGTTTCAACTATTGAATGTAAGTTGTAATCACACATTTCAATATTTTATTGTGACTTTTGGGGGCACTCATTTTTTTGCCTATGGAAATCTTTCCTTTGCTGGTATTCAACAGGTAACTCACTATGGAGTACAGAAAATTCTTTCACTGTTACCCAAATGCAGACATTATCTGATTCACCAAAATTCTGCCTTTCCAGATTTTAGAGTGTTCCTGCTTTCCTGATTAAGTTATCCTTATGTAAGGGCCTCACAAACAAACAATGGTTGAGAAAGAGATGTGATATGAAATAATTCAGTCAAGAATTCATCCAGAATGTTTCACTTTAGATATGTAGTCTAAGAATCTTCTTAGCATGCCTCCTTATCAGGCACATTTTGGTTTCACATTGTACCTATTAATACTGTACCTTGGGACTCACAGAGGATGCTGAAAGGGAAACACTGAAAAGAGGAAAAACAATTAAATTTAAAGCATGCCCATTAGCAACCTGGTTCTATCCCCTTTCTTCTACTCATTTTGTCTTTCCTACACAATTGGACAGAGATGGCAAGACCATTGCTTTTTTTCCAAAGTGTCAGAGCAGATAAACAGGAAGAATAGCCAACCTGAGGCACAGGTCACTTGGAGGAGACCATGATATCACCCAGCATTCCGCTTTATTACCATCATTAAATCATCATCAAGGAAATAATATGACAGGTGAAATGCCCTTCCTACATGTCACAGGCATCACTTTCCCTAGGTTCATAAAATAGATCAATATTTGGTTTATTTCTTCTATCCGGAAACGCATGGCAAACACCCACCCACTCCATTCACTTTGCGTATTGAGCCTTCTAGAAACCGTTAGTAACACTAACCAAATACAAGTCCTTTTTAAATAAAATAGAAGAAAGTTTTTATAGTCTACATTATATGTCCCCAAGGGCTTCCCAGGTGGTGCTAGTGGTAAGGAACCCACCTGCTAATGCAGGTTAGACTTAAGAAATGTGGGTTTGATACCTGGGTCCGGAAGATCCCCTGGAAGACAGCACAGCAACCCACTCCAGTATTCTCGCCTGGAGAATCCCATGGACAGAGGAGCCTGGCAAGTGAGAGTCCATAGGGTTTCAGAGAGCGGGACACAACTGAAGCAACTTGGCACACAAACATCACCAAATAGTATGGATCAAAATGTGAAAGAAGTGAAATGAAAAGTCAAACTTTCTTAAGAGACTTCAAATGGATTTCAGGTGCTCATTTTCTTGAAGAACATAAACAGCCACAAAGCCTGCAAAAAACAATAAAGTTCTTGTGCATATGACATTCTAGGTTTGTTGGTTTAAAAGGCTGAAAGGATTAAGGGAGAAAAGAAGAGTATTGGATAATTCGAGAAGAAACAGGCTCCACTTCCGTTGAGAAACTTGTAGAGGTAGTTACTCTGAGCGAGAGGACTTCCTATTACAAACAGTACCCACTTATGGAAGCATCGGAGAAGGCAATGGCACCCCACTCCAGTACTCTTGCCTGGAAAATCCCATGCACAGAGGAGCCTGGTAGGCTGCAGTCCATGGGGTCGCTACGAGTTGGATACGACTGAAGCGACTTAGCAGCAGCAGCATGGAAGCATCGATAAATATAAGGCCATGAAGCATCTTCATCAGGTTAGCCGGTGGCATCTTACTGTTCATCCACTCTCTCTTTGTTCTCCACTGCATCTCCTTTTCCAGGTCAGTTTTCTGATGGAATGATCTGCGTAGACTTACCAGTTCAGCTCAGAATAATTAAAAATTCGCTTTCTCCTTCAAATCACACTTGATTTTCCCAGAAAGTCTTAGAGACAAAGCTTAGCATCCCCATTTTACTAATAAATGACTGACATGAAGACAGACGGCTTTTCCCACATCTCATGGTCAAGAAGTGGTGGTTCTGATATTCTTATGAGCTTTCAAGTCCTCACGCTCTTTCTATCGCTACACCTATGTCCTTTGTTTAATAAGGACTTTACTTTTTTAAGTGACAGGACCCCAGCTCAAACTGGTTTTGTTGTCGTTCTGTCGCTAGATCATGTCTGACTCTTTGCAACCCCATGGATTTCCTCCCCTGTGAAACCTGGAAATGGAGTTAAATATCCTAGGACTGTTTTCTAGTTAACCATTCTAAAAAATCAATAGTTTCTATCGCTTTTTTTGTGTCAATATGTAAAAGTGGTATCTGGACACAGAGATGTAAAACTTACAAATTTCCTCCACAGCACCATCTATAGGCCTGTTGAATCAATTTTTCATGTTGTCCATCCACTGCTCATTTTCAGTAATTAAAAGGAACATATTTCGTTTGCCATTAACATTGATTCACATGCAGTCTTACAAACTAATGATCAATTGATCTCACTAATAATGACCTGAACTGAACTTTTTAAATTATACAGCTGAGCCCTTTGTCTTAAGAACTTTGTTGCAAGGGAGCCAGGTATATAAAAGTATATGTACCCCAAATAGTGTCCCTTTATAAACAATGCCACGAATTTTAAAATAAAATAATGTACTTCTTGAATCAAAATAACTTTACTTCTTAAACAATTCACTTTATCTTGATCAGTTGTTTTTTTTCTTTTTGCCTTATGGAGTATAATTTGTGCTAAAAGATTAAACAGTTATCTCTATTTTCCTGGTGTGTGTGTGCTAAGTTTGCTTCAGTCGTGTCCAACTCTTTGTGACCCTACAGACAGTAGCCCATCAGGCTTCTCTGTCCATGGGATTCTCCAGGAAAGAATACTGGAGTGGGTTGCCATGCCCTCCTCCAGCGGATCCTCCCTGACCCAGGGATCGAACACCAGTCTGTTACATCTAACCCGAAATGGCAGGCAGGTTCTTTACCTCAAGTGCCACCTGGGATGCCCTATTTTCCTGGTATTACTTTTCATCTTACAGCACTGTTCTTTACCAGTTTCTATTTGCAAGAACATTTTAACATTTAGTGTGAAAATAAAAAAGATTTTTAAGTCTATATTCTATAGTGTACTCAGTGACTTTTCATTAGGAATTATTTTGCTTGACGGATAGCATATATATATATACAGATACTTTCAAAGAACTCCTCAAAAATTGCAATTCTAGTGAGAGAAAAGACAACTGAAAGCATCAGATATGACATCACAACAATTCCTGAATAGCAAATGCATTTTCCTACATTTAGTTCTATATTTTTATTTTATTTGCAAAAAGGCAGCTCAGAGAAAGAAAGAAGGTTGAAGTCTCACTGGGAAGAGGCGCTGAAAGTCATCAAAACAGAAGAAAGTGCTCTGGAATTTGGTACAGAATACAAGTTACATATGCTTCCCAGGTGGTTCAGTGGTAGAGAATCCACCTGCCAGCGTAGGAGATGCGGGTTCCATCCCTAGGTCGGGAAGATCCCCTGGAGAAGGAAATGGCAGCACACTGCCATACTTTTGCCTGGAAAATCCCATGGACAGAGGAGCCTGGCGGGCCACAGTCCTCAGTGTCATAAAGAGTTGGACACTACTGAAGTGACCTGCACTAAGCACAGCGTGAGTTACATGCCCTGTGTGCACAGTCATTAATAACTGAGCCATCACACAGCACAGCTGGTATGCTTGACACTAATGTCACATTTACATATGACTGTTCCACTTGGAGCTGCTCAGGTGGGTTGCTTTTAGTCTCCCAGACTAGCAATTTAGCCTCGTCTTTTTTTTTTTTTTACCTGCAGTCTGTGATTCAAAGAAGCACAGATGTTTTCCACATGAGAAACAGAAAGACTCCAGGTAATAGGTGCTTACTATTTCCTCTTTATTCCATAGCTCTATTGCATTGATCTCTACATAAACTATTATTATTTCAATTATCCACTGCCTTCCATCACAGAACTAATCAAATCAGATCAGATCAGTTGCTCAGTCATGTCCAACTCTTTGTGACCCCACGAATCGCAGCACGCCAGGCCTCCCTGTCCATCACCAACTCCCAGGGTTCACCCAGACTCACGTCCATCGAGTCAGTGATGCCATCCAGCCATCTCATCCTCTGTTGTCCCCTTCTCCTCCTGCCCCCAATCCCTCCCAGCATCAGAGTCTTTTCCAATGAGTCAACTCTTCGCATGAGGTGGCCAAAGTACTGGAGTTTCAGCTTCAGTATCATTCCTTCCAAAGAAATCCCAGGGCTGATCTCCTTCAGAATGGACTGGTTGGATCTTCTTGCAGTCCAAGGGACTCTCAAGAGTCTCTGCAA
>NW_011494620.1:2275385-2276912 GCF_000754665.1 Bison bison bison | reverse complement strand
GTCCAACTCTCACATCCATACATGACCACAGGAAAAACCATAGCCTTGACTAGATGGACCTTTGTTGGCAAAGTAATGTCTCTGCTTTTGAATATGCTATCTAGGTTGGTCATAACTTTCCTTCCAAGGAGTAAGCGTCTTTGAATTTCATGGCTGCAGTCACCATCTGTAGTGATTTTGGAGCCCAGAAAAATAAACTGTTTCTGAAACTGTTTCCACTGTTTCCCCATCTACTTCCCATGAAGTGGTGGAACCGGATGCCATGATCTTTGTTTTCTGAATGTTGAGCTTTAAGCCAACTTTTTCACTCTCCACTTTCACTTTCATCAAGAGGCTTTTCAGTTCCTCTTCACTTTCTGCCATAAGGGTGGTGTCATCTGCATATCTGAGGTGATTGATATTTCTCCCTGCAATCTTGATTCCAGCTTGTGCTTCCTTCCAGCCAAGCGTTTCTCATGATGTACTCTGCATATAAGTTAAATAAACAGGGTGACAATATACAGCCTTGACGTACTCCTTTTCCTATTTGGAACCAGTCTGTTGTTCCATGTCCAGTTCTAACTGTTGCTTCCTGACCTGCATACAAATTTCTCAAGAGGCAGATCAGGTGGTCTGGTATTCCCATCTCTTTCAGAATTTCCCACAGTTTATTGTGATCCACGCAGTCAAAGGCTTTGGCATAAATAAATGTTTCTAAATCTTTATCTACTAGGGATTCTTGAATACAAATCACCTGCTTCCTCTTTCTTTCATGAATAAGATTTAAACAGTAACACTATAAAAGTAAAAGGTACTCCATCTAAAAAACAAGCCTTTTTTCTATACATAGAATTTTACTATAAAAGCCTTTGAAATTAGTTGTACTAAATATGGTTAATAACCTTGAAATAACATTTGGAACAGTAACAATTCACATGCCTAAATAAATTGTTAAATTATTCCAGTGTTGGGTAGATGGGTAGTTATGATATAGGTCTGTATGTTTTGTAAGAATGTTTCACTTACTTAATCAAAATTTGATGAGATTATCATGCAAGATACTATTACTTCCAAGTTAAAGATGAGAAATCTGAGGTTTGTCAAAGTTAGCAAGCATTGCCAAGACCACCCAGGTTTACCATATGTGGTGTAAACCAAATTTTGTCCATATCAATTGACTTTCTAGAAATAAGGTCATATTCTCTTTACAAATATATTTTTGTAGTTCTCTAATACGTATTTACATTCTTTAGGAAATCAACAATTTTCCTGAAATTGAAAACATTTCAACAATAAAAATAATCATAACATGCTAATGCATAACTAATGTGTGCATGTGCTAAGTCGTTTCAGTTGTGTACAACTCTTTGCGACCCTGTGGACTGTAGCCCACCAGGTTCCTCTGTCCATGGGGATTCTCCAGGAAATAACACTGGAGTGGATTGCTATGCCCTCCTCCAGGGGATCTTCCCAACCCAGGGATCAAACCTGCATCTCTTACATCTCCTGCATTGGCAGGTGGGTTCTTTACCACCAGCACCACCTGCA
>NW_011494620.1:2269891-2275189 GCF_000754665.1 Bison bison bison | reverse complement strand
TCCATCACCAACTCCTGGAGTCCACTCAGACTCATGTCCATCGAGTCGGTGATGCCATCCAGCCATCTCATCCTCTGTCGTCCCCTTCTCCTCCTGCCCCCAATCCCTCCCAGCATCAGAGTTTTTTCCAATGAGTCAACTCTTCGCACGAGATGGCCAAAGTACTGGACTTTCAGCTTTAGCATCATTCCTTCCAAAGAAATCCCAGGGCTGATCTCCTTCAGAATGGACTGGCTGGATCTCCTTGCAGTCCAAGGGACTCTCAAGAGTCTTCTCCAACACCACAGTTCAAAAGCACCAATTCTTTGGCGCTCAGCCTTCTTCACAGTCCAACTCTCACATCCATACATGACCATTGGAAAAATCATAGCCTTGACTAGATAAGAGACGACTCTACACATGGACATCACCAAATGGTCAACACCGAAATCAGATTGATTATATTCTTTGCAGCCAAAGAGGGAGAAGCTCTATATAGTCAGCAAAAACAAGACTGGGAGCTGACTGTGGCTCAGATCATGAAATCCTTATTGCCAAATTCAGACTTAAATTGAAGAAAGTGGGGAAAACCACTAGACCATTCAGGTATGACCTAAATCAAATCCCTTATGATTATACAGTGGAAGTGAGAAATAGATTTAAGGGCCTAGATCTGATAGACAGAGTGCCTGATGAACTATGGACAGAGGTTTGTGACATTGTACAGGAGACAGGGATCAACACCACCTGTATAACAGGACTTAAAGAGGTTTAAGTCCATCTTGAGAGGGACCCAGCCTCATCTTTAAAAGAACAACTTTTTTGGATATTCAGACACATACTCCATCCCCTTCCAAAGAGAATCAGCAAAACTCTGCCATTTAATATGTGCAACCAAGTTTCTACCATCTCATAAATGGAAAAGCTTCTCCAAAAGAAGCAAGCAAAACCAACCGTATAACATTCTCTTTCTAGAGAAGCTGAGGCACTTCATTACATTCTACTACATCAAATATTTACATCTTGACAACAAGCACTTCCCTGCTGGCATCAGGCTGTGACAAGAGACATGGCAGAGGCCAGGGTTACAGCAGCAATGTGAATTTAACTCAAAGGACCTCTGGCAGAAAAGTGACTCCATTGATCTGAAACCATCACTGCATGGTCAAAGAATAATAAAATGCATCCCATTTCCTGAGAAAATGAGAATATATTTGTATTTATTACTTTCTTAAAGAATATCAGGGAGCTTGACAGGCTAGGGTCAGGTGAACTATTTCTAGGATGTCTAAAGACCAGGTCACTTCCTTCCTCTCTCTCCCTATTTCCCCCTTCCTCCTTCCTGTGCCTTCTCTCTCTCCATCTTTATGTATTTTGTCCTTAGCAGTTACTAATAACTACTTCTTTTTCTCCCAAATGAAATATGAATATGGGTGCAATGAGAATAACCAACAACACCAGCACGAGAAAGCAACCACCTTAGCATTCAACACGCCTGTCAGCACAACGGCATGTATCATGTAGTCCAATTGAATCTTTGCTTTATTTCCATCTGTATCCTTCAATTTACAACTCAGAAAAGAAACAATACCCTTCTCGGAGTCCTTAAGTAGCCTTTCATGTTACCCAGTGGCGGCACTAGGAAGTTTCTTAAAAATCTTGTTTTGATGGAGGAAATGAAAAGTAATATCTGGGAGAAATACAAATGAATCCTAAAGAATCTCAATCAATGCAGGTCATGGATGCTTAGACCTCATCAGTGAATGTTATCATTTAAAAAAGGAGTCAAAGAAATACAATACACATGTGGTAGTGATTTCCAAGGATATGTGTTCATTTGTTGTTACTGTTCAGTCACCAAGTTGTGTCCAACTCTTTGCCACCCCGTGGACTGCAGCGCTCCAGGCTTCCCTTATGCTTTCATAATTTGTGTTCATTAGCATTGTAAATTAGCCTTATGATAGCCTAAAGCATTACATGTTTCTATTTGTCTGTTTTGTGGAAATCAGCACTATACTTATAAGAGATGGAAAAAAAAAAACTTTTCTAATTTATGTGAATGGATTCTTGAGGCTTGAGCTAAACCTCCCAGTGACAACATCATGCACAGAGCACATAATGCATTTTAAAAAGGCAGCATATATCCAAGTTTTTAAATGGAAATTATAATAAGGTTTTCTGTAAAATGCTGTTAGATATCTTTGAATAATGGTTCTAATGATAACTGTTGTTCTGTTGTTGTTCAGTTGCTAAGTCGTGTCCACCTCTTTGCCACCTCATGGACTACAGCTCACTGGGCCTCCCTGTCTTTCACTATCTCTCAGAGTTTGCTCAAACTCATACCCATTGAATTGGTGATGCCTTCTAACCATCTCATTCTCTATTGTCCCCTTCTCCTCCTGTCCTCAATCTTTCTCAGCATCAGGGTCTTTTCTACCTCTGCATCATGTGGCCAAAATATTGGAGCTTCAGCTTCATTGTCAGTCTTTCCAATGAATATTCATGGTTGACTTCCTTTAGGATTGCCTGGTTTGATCTCTTTTCTGTTCAAGGGACTCTCAAGAGTCTTCTCCAGCACCACAGTTCAAAAGCATCAATTCTTTGGCACACAGCCTTCTCTATGGCCCTATTCTCACATCCGTACATGACTACTAGAAAAACCATAGCTTTGACTATAAGCATTTTGTCAGCAAAGTAACGTCTCTGCTTTTTAACACTCTGTCTAGATTTGTCATAGTTTTCCTTCCAAGGAGCAAGCATCTTTTAATTTTGTGGCTGCAGTCACCATCCACAGTCATTTTGGAGCCCAAGAAAATAAAATCTGCCACTGCTTCTACTTTTCCCCTTCTATTTGCCATGAAGTGATGGTACTGGATGTCATGACCTTCATTTTTTGAATATTGAGTTTTAAGCCAGACTTTTCAGTAAGAAATTCTTTAGTTCCTCTTCACTTTCTGCCATCAGAGGGGTATCATCTACTAAAGATAACTAGGAACTGTATTTTGACGTTGTAGGTAAAGAATCTGAATTAAATAGTTTCATCAAACATGAGAACAGATTAAAAGCAATATTTCTAAATATTTTTATTTCCTATAACATAATTTTAAGTGTATTTACAATTTAAATAAAATTTATTTAATAAATAAAACCATAAATTAAATATAAGTAGACATTTTCCAACACTGTCTACATGTTTTGTATTATAACTGACAAAATTAATTTTTTCTAACTTATTATAGAGAAAAGGCTCATTTTAGACTGAGAATCATACATGCTACAATAGCTGCTGATAAGAAAACATCATAATTTAAGAAAAAGTAATTAAAACTCTTAAATGCAATCAGCAGTATTTGAATTCTGTTATACTGGCTTCAATGCGCATGTAAACTTCATATATATATATATATATATATATATATATAGTGTTGCTTTCTCAAGAAATTAATATCAACTCAGGTGGTAAACCCTTTTCATATGACAAAATGTGAACTCTGTAAGTACCAAATGAATGTAACATGCTAAACATATTACTAAAAATTTAGAAGTGAAAGAAGTTATTCTAGGTTGGGATTGTCAGCAAAGAAGGAAGGTTGCCAAGTTTCCTGACTGGCCTAGGGCTGAGTAGTTTCTAGAGGTAGAAGACTTTGGGTGGTAAAGCCAAGAATGTCTTGGAAAAATTAGGATAAGCTGATTGTTTTACAAAGGAGTAATATAGTACGGGATCATGAGCAGCTCAACAAAAGAAACGAGCTCCTTCATGAATGAAAATACAGAGAAGACTGTGCCGTGACTGAGATGTTAAGAAAAGGATGTACTTCTTTGACGGCATATATAATAATCAACAAGGAGTCCCATTGCTTTAGGACCCGAAAGAACAAACAAACTGGGAGACCCAGATCCCAATAGGGCTTCTCTGATAGCTCAGCTGGTAAAGAATCCATCTGCAATGCAAGAGACCTCAGTTTGTTTCCTGGGTTGGGAAGATCCCTGGAGAAGGGATAGGCTACCCATTCCAGCATTCTTGGGCTTCCCTTGTGGCTCAGCTGATAAAGAATCCACCTGCAATGTGGGAGACCTGCATTCGGTCCCTGGGTTGCAAAAATCCCCTGGAGAAGAGAAAGGCTACCCACTCCAGTATTCCTGGAGAATTCTGTGGACTGTATAGTCCATGGGGTTGCAAAGAGTTGGACATGACTGAGCAACTCTCACTTTCACATATCACTTTTCAGTTCCCACTAAGGAAGCAAGGTTGATACAAAAATTACCAACAGGATACCAGTGTTAGCTTTAATGACAAGTCTTAGGTGATTGGTTTTGAGCACTGTGAATAATTAAACTCCATAACTTTATTGAATGCTACAGAGAGATTATTTGTGTCCATTTCACAAGTAGAGCTGATTGCACTATCACGGGTTTTCTTCACTTAAAAATAATGTTCACATAAAAATTATAGTTTTAGTGCTTACATATTATGTTCTCTGTATTGTTCTTTTGGGGCTTCCCAGCTGGCTTAGTGGTAAAGAATCCACCTGACGACACAGAAGACACAGGTTTGATCTCTAGGTTGGGAAGATCCCCTGGAGAAGGGAACAGAAACCCACTCCAGTATTCCTGTCTCGAAAATCCCATGGACAGAGGAGCCTGGCGGGCTATAGTCCATAGGGTCTCAAAGAGTCAGATATGACTGAGCATGCAAGCAGGCAGGTATTGTTCTTTTTAGAAGCTCTTAAAACAAGTTTCAGGGATTGAAAAGAAGGAATAAAATTTACTACATACATTGAGGCCTTCCTTTTTGCTTTATAAATGTCACCACATGTAATGCTCATAACAACCACAGAAGGTAAATGCTACTATTACATTCCTCTGCCAAATGAGAAACTGGTGTCACAGAAAGGTTAAGTTACCCTGGCCTAAGACCACTTTGTTAGAAATAGGTGAAGACATGATCTGAACCTACATCAGTTCAGTTCAGTTCAGTCATTTGCTCATTCATGTCTGACTCCTTGCCACCCCATGAATCACAGCACACCAGGCTTCCCTGTCCATCACCAACTCCCAGAGTTCACTCAAACTCATGACCATCGAGTCGGTGATGCCATCCAGCCATCTCATCCTCTGTCGTCCCCTTCTCCTCCTGCCCTCATTCCCTCCCATATCAGGGTCTTTTCCAATGAGTCAACTCTTTGCATGAGGTGGCCAAAGTATTGGAGTTTCAGCTTCAGCATCAGTCCTTCCAATGAACATCCAGGACTGATCTCCTTTAGGATGGACTGGTTGGATCTCCTTGCAGTCCAAGGGGACTCTCAAAGAGTCTTCTCC
>NW_011494620.1:2261449-2269768 GCF_000754665.1 Bison bison bison | reverse complement strand
ATCCATACATGACTACTGGAAAAACTGTAGCCTTGACTAGATGGACCTTTGTTGGCAAAGTAATATCTCTGCTTTTCAATATGCTATCTAGGTTGATCATAACTTTCCTTCCAAGGAGTAAGTGTCTTTTAATTTCATGGCTGCAATCACCATCTGTAGTGATTTTGGAGCCTAAAAAAATGAAGTCTGACACTGTTTCCACTGTTTCCCCACCTATCTGCCATGAAGATGGGACCAGATGCTATGATCTTAGTTTTCTGAATGTTGAGCTTTAAGCAAACTTTTTCACTCTCCTCTTTCACTTTCATCAAGAGGCTCTGTAGTTCTTCACTTTCTGCCACAAGGGTGGTGTCATCTGCATATCTGAGGTGATTGATATGTCTCCCAGCAATCTTGATTCCATCTTGTGCTTCCTCCAGCCCAGCATTTCTCATGATGTACTCTGCATATAAGTTAAATAAGCAGGGTGACAATATACAGCCTTGACGTACTCCTTTTCCTATTTGGAAACAGTCTGTTGTTCCATGTCCAGTTCTAACTGTTGCTTCCTGACCTGCATACAGATTTCTCAAGAGGCAGGTCAGGTGGTCTGGTATTCCCATCTCTAAAGCCCCTGTGCTCAGACACCATACAATATCCAGTACTTGGAAAGAACATGAAGTAATTTAAAACTCTGCATCATAAAGAACTCATAAAAGATAAATATACCTAAGTTTCTTACTTTTGAGGACAAATGTATATCTGTGGGTTGAAACCTCAAAACTATTTTTTGAGTTAAGAGCTCAGAATTTATTCTTTGACATAATTGCCCCTGATTTGGTCCTGCTTCCTACACAGCAGGAGCCAGTGTTTCCAGCAACATTGGAAGGACAATCCTGCACTGCATTCCTCTTACAGCTTTGAGGTCTTTGAATTTGTTCTTTCCTCTACTTAAATTCACTGATAAGTTGCAAACCTCTACGCGACTTTGTTCTGCCCTGATACACTGCAAGAATTCCATCAAAATAAGCCTTAACTTTCTTAAATACACCACATTTTTATTAGCACTGTAGGAAATAGCTTCGCCCTCTCTGAGAAGTCAGAAAAAAAACATACTTCTGTGTAAAGTAAAAAAATAAAGCAACATGTCACACTTACAATGGCAGGTACTGTAAATAGTTTACATTCATTATTTTACATTATTTACACATATTTCTCTACAAATCTCTACCTCTCTACAGAAGAGGTATTTTTATATTTACCACTTTAGAAATTGAAAAACTGAGGCCAAGAGGCTAGGTGGTATGCCCAAAGTCATACAAACAGTAAGTGGCAGAGCTTGAACTCAAATCTAGGCAATCTGGCTATAGAATATGTATTCTCCTCCCCTGTATTAATTGCCCATTTCACCTACTTTCAAAAATCATTTGATCAGTTGAGGTATTCTTAATCAGTTATCTAGCAACTAAAGGCTGGTCATTCAACAGTAATTGGGTTCCAGCTATGAGTTATGCATAACCCATAACCTGAATATTATTTCCTGATGTATTATTTTTATTTGACAAGATCCATTCCATTTAACATTCACTTATTTTCTCAGAAACTTATAATCCTTATAAAAACAGTAAAGACACAGATAAATCAAGACACAATTGCTAAAGAGAACTGTCTTTAAGCAGTAACAGAATTTTTTTTCCTTTTTCAAGAATGCTCTGATTTTAAAGATGGGGTAAAATGTTCTGGCTTAAAATAACATCTAGCTAGCATCCCTTTTACAACTTCTCTTAACTTTCCCCAAATTCATCTCTCAGAGAAGAGATTTCATAACAATCTTGATCTTATATAGGACTAACTGATGCTCTGTCACCAGAATGTAGAAGGACTTCCACTAAATTTCAAAGTAAGAGAACAGAACATGAATTGTACAACAAAATTGATATTGCACCAGTACTTTGCATTAGATATTGTGCAAAGCTATCCTCCTGAAATCAGGATTTAGCCAAGTCTCACTATCTCCTCCCTTTTTCAAAATTAATATGCATTAGTTCAGTTCAGTCACTCAGTCAAGTCCGACTCTTTACGACCCCATGAATCACAGCACACCAGGCCTCCCTGTCCATCACCAACTCGCGGAGTTCACTCAAATTCACGTCCATCGAGTCAGTGATGCCATCCAGCCATCTCATCCTCTGTCATCCCTTTCTCCTCCTGCCCCCAATCCCTCCCAGCATCAGAGTCTTTTCCAATGAGTCAACCCTTTGCATGAGGTGGCCAAAGTACTGGAGTTTCAGCTTTAGCATCATTCCTTCCAAAGAACACCCAGGACTGATCTCCTTCAGAATGGACTGGTTGGATCTCCTTGCAGTCCAAGGGACTCTCAAGAGTCTTCTCCAACACCACAGTTCAAAAACATCAATTCTTCAGCACTCAGCTTTCTTCATAGTCCAACTCTCACATCCATACATGACTACTGGAAAAACCATAGCCTTGACTAGACGGACCTTTGTTGGTAAACTAATGTCTCTGCTTTTGAATATGCTATCTAGGTAAGTCATAACTGCATTACATACATTATTAGACATTAATATACAATAGGCAAATGGGCTTCTGCAAGGCTATTCATTCTGTTTCTTGAGGCAATCAAAAATATCTCTCTCAGGTCCCCTGATGGTACATACTTCCATTCTAGATCTAGGAAAAGACTGCAACCTCCAGAATATAACAAAGCTGGAATTTGTGGAAGAGAGTGTTACTGAGTCTAAGCTCATACTGCTAGAAGCTCAACAGGCCAATAAATCAAGAGATGATATGTTGGGGCAAGGAATAATGAGAGAATTTATTCAGAGAGCCAGAAGACTGAGAATATAGTGGATGAGTGTTACAAGATGGCCAGGAGAAATATCAATAACCTCAGATATCCAGATGACACCACTCTTATGGCAGAAAGTGAAGAAGAAATAAAGAGCCTCTTGATGAAGGTGATAGAAGAGAGTGAAAAAGCTGGCTTAAAATTCAACATTCAAAAAACAAAGATCATGGCATATAGTCACTTCATGGCAAATAGATGGGGAAACAATGGAAACTGTGAGAGACATTATTTTCTTGGGCTCCAGAATCACTGCAGATGGTGACTGCAGCCATGAAATTAAAAGATGCTTGCTCCTTGGAAGAAAAGCTATGACAACCTAGACAGCATATTAAAAAGCAGAGACATCACTTTGCCAACAAAGATCACTATAGTCAAAGCTATGCTTTCTCCAGTATGGATGTAAGAGTTGGACCGTAAGGAAGGCAGAGCATCAGAGAATTGATGCTTTTGAACTGTGGTGTTAGAGAAGACTCTTGAGAGTCCCTTGGACTGCAAGGAGATCAAACCAGTCAATCCTTAAGAAAATCAATCCTGAATATTCATTGGCAGGACTGATGCTGACGCTGAATCTCCAATACTTTGGCCACCTGATGTGAAGAGCTGACTCCTTAGAGAAGATGCTGATGCTGGGAAAGATTAAAGGCAGGAGGAGAAGGGGATGACAGAGAATGAGATTGTTGGATGGCATCACCGAGTCAATGGACATGAGTTTGAGCAAGCTCCGGGAGATAAAGAATAGGGAAGTCTGGCATGCTGCAGTCCATGGGATCTCAAAGAGTTGGACACGACTGAGCAACTGAACAAATCCTTGTGTGTGTGCTAAGTTGCTTCAGTTGTGTCCCACTCTTTGTGACCCTATGGACTGTAGCCTGTCAGGAACCTCTGTCCATGGGATTCTCCAGGCAAGAATACTGAAGTGGATTGCTATGCCCTCCTCCAGGGGATCTTCCTGACCCAGAGATAAAATCCTAGTCTCTTATGTTTCCTCCATTGGCAGGTGGTTTCTTTACCAGTAGCACCACCTGGAAAGCCCCTATAGCCATGCTTAACTCTTCTTATATCTGGCGCACAAGCATTTTGGAAAATTCAAAAAGATCTAACTAAGTTGGTCCATACCCTATTTCCTAGTTTGTTTCAACAGTCTCCATTTTTAAAACATTATCCAAAATGTCAACAGTAAGTAAAAATGAGAAATATCTACTATATGTATGGTAAACTTTGGACATCAAGAAGATCAAACCAGTCAATCCTAAAGGAAATCGACCCTGAATATTCTCTGGAAGGACTGATGCTGAAGCTGAAGCTCCAAAACTTTGGCCACCTGATGTGAAGAGCCAGCTCTTCGGAGAAGACTCTAATGCTGGGAAAGACTGAGGGCAGGAGGAGAAGGGGATGACAGAGGATGAGATGGCTACATGGCATCGCAGATTCAATGAACATGAATTTAAGCAAACTCGGGGAGATAGTGAAGGACAGGGAAGACAGGTGTGCTGCAGTCCATGGGGTTGCAAAGAGTCAGACATGACTGAGTGACTGAACAACAACAACAAAAATCTATCCCAAGTCAAATGGGCAAAAACCCTTAAAACCCAAGTATTAAAGAGTTATACTAACTCACCATAAAAGAAAACAAATAGAAAAGCATAATACACAGACAGTCACATTGTCTAATAATACAACTCATTACACTGAGGTGTCATTTTTAAAAAACAGGAGGTCAGAAAAAAACTGTAGAAAAAAAGAGGGGAAAAAAGTTTACATATACCCTGTGTTGATGAGGGCTCAATAAATCACATGTAACACATAACATTAACTGTAAGATATGCCTTCATTTTGATGCAATGGTTCTATTTCAAAAAGTCTATTCTGAGGATGTAATTGGATGTACAGAGAAAAGTGGGTGTACAAAGGCTTTCAGCAAAATCTTACAATAGGAATAATGCTGTAAAAACAAACCATAATTTGATGACTTGAGAACCACTTAAGTATTTTATGCAAATATATAGTAATCCATTAAAATGAATATTTTTGAAGAAGACTTGGAAACAGAAAACATTTTTCGAAGGTAGATAAAGGATACAGTTTAGCTATGAACAAATTGGCGTTGTAGAGAATTGTAGAGAATTTCACTGCTATCATTTCCAGGGTTACTCACTTATCTTTTGCTGCTTCCCAGGTGGCACTGTAGGAAAAAATCACCTACCAGTGCAGGAGGTACAAGAGAAGCAGGAGACACGGGTTCCATCCTTGGATCAGAAAGAGCCCCTAGAGTAGGAAATGGCAACCTGCTCCAGTATTCTTACCTGAAGAATCACATGGACAGAGGAGCCTGGCATGCTATAGCCCATGGGGTCGCAAAGAGTCAGACACAACTGAGCAACTGAGCGCACAATTTCAAATGGAGGACTTTCTTGTTTTTCTGATTGAGATACTAAACAGAAATTTAAGGTAACCCTGTAGCAATTTATTGTAAATTTCTGTGACTTCAGTGAATTGCATTTTAAGTGGAAGGCAGGTTTGTGGAATGATGTCATATTTGTATGTTAAAATTTAAACAAAAGCAAATTGTCCTTCAATTGCTAATAACTTTAGTATATGCAGTTCACTGTATTGTTTAAATAGATTTCAAATAACTTTCATGTAATTTGTAATCATTTTAGCAGGTGGCATGAGGTTAGCCATCAATAAGCACATGAAAGTGTTGCAAATGAGGCTCCAGGATCAATAGAACATTCTTCTTTCCTGGGAAACACAGCCTACTCAGATGGGTGTCCTAGCTGTTCTTTTCTGTTTTGTATTTATTGTAGATACATGAGCACATTTTTTATGAAAAAATTGACAAATGAGGGAGACAGACAAAATGTCTCTCACTAGCATCATTACAGGGATGCCATTTGTTTTAAAGAACATATCCTGAGACAGGCATGTGTGCTAAATCGCTTCAGTTGTGTCCAACTTTGCCACCCTATGGACTGTAGCCAGCCAGGCTCCTCTCTCTGTCCATGGAATTTTACAAAGAATACAAGTGGGTCGCCATGCCTTCCTCCAGGGGATCATCCCAACCCATGTCTCTTAAGTCTCTTGCATTGGCAGGAGGCTTCTTTACCACTAGGGCCACCTGGGAAGCCAGGGACAGGCAGAAGCAGGCATATAATTTGGTACAGAGGCTAAAATGGCAGTCAAGTTCTTAATCTTTAACCAATGGGTATGTGTCATCACAGATCCCCTTTCTTTGGCACGTATTTTTAAATGTATTACAAAGGTATGTACTCATCTTAGTATGTGGAGTTCCAGAAGTACTATACAAAAAAGATCTTCACAACCCAGATAATCATGATGGTATGATCACTTACCTAGAGTCAGACATCCTGGAATGTGAAGTCAAGTGAGCCTTAGGAAGCATCACTACAAACAAAGCTAGTGGAGGTGATGGAATTCCAGTTGAGCTGTTTCAAATCCTGAAAGATGATGCTGTGCAAGTGCTGCACTCAACATGCCAGCAAATTTGGAAAACTCAGCAGTGGCCACAGGACTAGAAAAGGTCTGTCTTCATTCCAATCCCAAAGAAAGGCAATGCCGAAGAATGCTCAAACTACCATACAATTCCGCTCATCTCACATGCTAGTAAAGTAATGCTCAAAATTCTCCAAGCCAGGCTTCAACAGTACGTGAACTACGAACTTGCAGATGTTCAAGCTGGATTTAGAAAAGGCAGCGGAACCAGAGATCAAACTGCCAACAATCTACTGGATCATCAAAAAAGCAAGAGAGTTCCAGAAAAAACATCTACTTCTGCTTCATTGACTATGCCAAAACCTTTGACTGTGTGGATAACAACAACCCGAAAATTCTGAAAGAGATGGGAATATCAGACCACCTGACCTGCCTCTTGAGAACTCTGTATGCAGGTCAGGAAGCAACAGTTAGAACTGGACATGGAACAACAGTCTGGTTCCAAATTGGGAAAAGAGTATACTGTCACCCTGCTTATTTAACTTGTATACAGAGTACATCGTGAGAAATCCTGGACTGGATGAAGCACAAGCTGGAATCAAGATTGCTGGGAGAAATATCAATAACCTCAGATATGCAGTTGACACCACCATTATGGCAGAAAGCAAAGAAGAACTGAAGAGCCTCTTGATGAAAGTGAAAGAGGAGAGTGAAAAAGTTGGCTTAAAACTCAACATTCAGAAAACTAAGATCATGGCATCTGGTCCCATCACTGCATGGGAAATAGATGGGGAAACAGTGGAAACGGTGAGAGACTTTATTTTTTTAGGCTCCAAAATCACTGCAGATGGTGACTGCAGCCATGAAATTCAAAGACGCTCCTTGGAAAAAAGTTATGACCAACCTAGATACATATTAAAAAGCAGAGACATTACTTTGCCAACAAAGGTGCACCTAGTGAAAGCTATGGTTTTTCCAGTGGTCATGTATGGATTTGAGAGTTGGACTGTGAAGAAAGCTGAGCGCCGAAGAATTGATGCTTTTGAACTGTGGTGTTGGAGAAGACTCTTGAGAGTCCCTTGGACTGCAAGGAAATCCAACCAGTCCATCCTAAGGGAAATCAGTCCTGAATATTCATTGGAAGGACTGATGCTGAAGCTGAAACTCCAATACTGTGGCCACCTTAATGGAAGAACTGACTCATTTAAAAGACCCTGATGCTGGGAAAGATTGAAGGTGGGAGGAAAAGGGGATGACAGAGGATGAGATGGTTGGATGGCATCATAAGCTCAATGGACATGAGTTTGAGTAAACTCCAGGAGTTGGTGAGGGACAGGTAGGCTTGGCATGCTGCAGTCCATGGGGTCGCAAAGAGTTGGACATGACTAAGCAACTGAACTGCCTGACTGACTGATTACACTTTACTTTAAAAGACACATACAAACAAAATATGTAGAGTTTTTTTTATTAAAGGCTGAAATAAAACATTACCTCATGAATATTAGCTTCACTTTTGCTTCTTAGGTATTGAAACATTTTAATTACTGATGATTAATGGGGATATAGGCTTCCCAGGTGGCTCTAGGGTAAAGAATCTGCCTGCCAATGCAGGAGACATAGGTTCCGTCCCTGGGTCCAGAAGATCCCTTGGAGAAGGAAATGACAACCCATTCTAGTATTCTTGCATGGGAAATCCCATGGACAAAGGAACTTGGTGGGGTACAGTCCATGGGGTCACAAAAGAGTGGGACACATCTTAGTAACTAAACAACAACAAACAACAACCATGGGGATATAAATTATTTCATAAAAAATAGATTTCATAATCTATTATATATAAAATAGATTTTCATATGTATTGTCCTCCCTTCCCTTGTTAGACAGAAAGTAGACTTGTATGTATTATTTGAAGAACGAATTCATAGGGCCTGGACTCCATCTTAGGCCTGTTCATGCTGATCATGCTCAGCCACCTTTCCAATGGACTCTGAACTCTGTGTTTAGTGCCTGTGAAAACA
>NW_011494620.1:2256793-2260980 GCF_000754665.1 Bison bison bison | reverse complement strand
GAGTGGTGGGTTCAGACATGTACACATGGGGTATAAAAGATTTTCACAAATGCTGGTCGGGGTCCTTGGCTAAGAGGAGACTCTGCCTTGGGCCCGCCGGTGTAATAAACTGCACTCTACTATCTGCATCGCCCTTCTGAGTGAGTTTGTTTCCTGGAACGTGTGGCTACAACATTTGGTGCATGGGCTCCTACAATATGGGGATGACCTGCTTCTGGCTGCCGAGACCAAGGAAAAATCCTGGAAGGGGACAAAATCACTGCTCCAGCTGCTGATGGAAGCAGGTTACCGGGTGTCAAAGAAGGCACAGATCTGCAAGAAGGAGGTAAGGTATCTGGGGTTTGTCTTAAAGAAGGACACAAGGTTCCAGAGTCTAGTTGGGTCCTATATACTGATGGCACTAGCCTGATAAAACAAGTACAATGGCTGTCAGGTTAGCCAAAGCGGAAGGGGCCATCAAGACTGAAAAGGGATGGTGGGAATTGCCAAGTGGCAAATTATTGGTACCAGAGGAGCTGGCACACAATCTGGTAAGCCAAACACACCAAGCGACTCACCTAGGCCATGCTGCCTGCTCACAGGTTAATGCTGCCTCTCGGGTATTCAGACAAAAACCTCCGGGTATTCAGCTGAAACGCACGCTGCCCTTTGAACACCTGGGAGTGGACTTCACTGAAATGAAACCTCACCGACACTACCGTTACCTGCTGGTCATGGTATGTACGTTCTCGGGCTAGGTAGAAGTTTTTCCTACCTGGACTGAAAGAGCATCAGAAGTAGCCCGGTGCCTGCTTAGGGAAATAGTTCCCAGATTTGGACTTCCTACCAGCGTTGGTTCAGACAATGACCCAGCTTTTGTAGCTGATTTAGTACAACAAGTAAGCAAAACTTAAAACATCAAATGGAAACTGCACACTGCATATAGGCCCAGAGTTCTGAGATGGTGGAATGAACCAACTGGACATTAAAGAGACTCTCCAAGTGGATCAAAGAGACTGACTGCTCCTGGGTGGACTTGCTTCCGACGAATCTGCTCAGACTCAGGATGACCCCACATTCCCAAGGCTATTCTCCATACGAAATTGTGTATGGGAGGCCCCCTCCCATAATAAAACAGGTGTCAACAAATTTGCCTCAGGTAAGGGGGAATAGGATTTCACAGCAGATGGAACTGGGTAAGGTAATAAATCAGGTAACTAAGTTTGTACAAGAAAGGGTGCCATTCCCCCTTGGGGAAAAGATTCATGAGTTTACGCTTGGTGACCAAGTATGGGTCAAAGATTAGAAACATGATTTGCTAGCCCCTTGGTGAAAGGGCCCTTATGTTATTCTAACTGCCCCTACTGCAGTTAAAGTTGCAGGTATTGTCCCTTGGATCCATCATACGAGGGTGAAGAGAACATACCATGCAGACCCAAAAAAGACTGAGTGGACTGCACAGAGGGACCCCACTGATTCTCAAGAGACTAAGACCATCCTTAAGAAGAAGGAAAAGAAGATCCTGGACGAGCCCCTTCAGGATGAAGCCGCACAATCAACTCCTGCTGCTTGGCCTCATCAATGTGATTTTGAATTTAACTTCCGTTTCAACTCAGGACAATGTTTTCATCTCATGGGCACATTCCTACTCAGACTTCCACAACACTTCCAACTGCTGGGTATGTGGGGCTATGCCTCTGTCAGTGATGGATGGACTTCCTTGGTGGGTGTTACCACTCTGCCAAGAAGATTTTAAACCACTCTGCTCTTTTCTGGGATGACAAAAAGAGACTTTCCTCTCTCTTGCCAATCATAACCTCTCCTTGCTCTCTTGGTGTAAGACCTACAGTTAATAGATTCGGGTCATGGGGTTACATTTGATATAAAGGCCAGTGTAACAAAAGCCTAACCTACTTGTTGTAAATCTACCCCGGTAGCCCTGGTAAATCTACCTTAATACATGCTAGGTGGACAAGATCCATGTTTCAATGATATGAGTATATTGCTGCCTTATTCGTATCCTCTATAGGGACAACAGATATCGTGATTAAAGTAGAGACCTTGGCTAATTTCACAAAATAGGCCCTCCTAGATAGAACAAAAGCCATCCAAGCCTTAAATGAAGGACAAATCCAAATGAGAAAAGCGGTAATTCATAATAGAATGGCTTTGGACATACTCACAGCTGCTCAAGGAGGGACCTGTGCTATAATTAAGGTTGAATGTTGTGTATACATTCCTGACTTATCTGGCAATGTATCGATTGCTTTAGATGACATGAAAAACCAGGTAAAAGCAATGTCAAATGAAAATATTCCTTTCTGGACTTCAGTCCTATCTTGGGTGAAGGGCGATTGGTGGAAAACTATATTTACCACTGTTGTAGTTGTCTTGATAGTTCTGCTTTGTGGACCCTGAATTTTACAATGTATTATGAACTTTGTAACCCAAAGGTTGATGTCATTCTCCCAAATTGGTGGTCGGAGAGCCAGGGTGCAATATATCCCTATGAATGATGCTCATAATATGAGTTAAGAGCATCAAGAGGAGGGAATGAAGAAGGAATTCATAGGGCCCGGACTCCATCTTAGGCCTGTTCATGCTGATCATG
The DNA here is from genome assembly GCF_000754665.1 of Bison bison bison. Classification (NCBI taxonomy): domain Eukaryota; kingdom Metazoa; phylum Chordata; class Mammalia; order Artiodactyla; family Bovidae; genus Bison; species Bison bison. The sequence goes on along the minus strand of NW_011494620.1, from coordinate 2,258,390 downwards.
CTCGGCCACATTTCCAATGGACTCTGAACTCTGTGTTTAGTGCCTATGAAAACAACAACAGAAGGATAAGACCCCCTCCAGACAGGGGAACCTTGAAGATCGTATCTAGGTTACTCATTGCCTAAGAGAAAACATACACTAATCCCCCCTTCCTCCAGACAGGCCATACATTTTTCTGTATCTATCAGGGTGTAACCTCGGGTTTATTGATTATTGGCTAATTGTTTGACTGTTTAAGCACATGAGCACATAGTACGTGAATGATGGGATTATTGGGATTGTATTTTCCTTGGTTTATGTAAGTCTCAAGGAATTTGGACTGGTGGGTTCAGACACGTACACATGGGGTATAAAAGATTTTCACAAATGCTAGTCGGGGTCCTTGACTAAGAGGAGACTCTGCCTTGGGCCCACCGGGGTAATAAATTGCACTCCACTATCTGCATTGTCCTTCTGAGTGAGTTTGTCTCCCGGAACGCGTGGCTACAACATATTACAGTTCATTACCTTGCCTACAGATACATATATTCCTGCATATTTTATCACTGTTTAACATGAAAACATTCTACAAAGTGTTTAAAGATATTAAAGTACTTTTGTGGTAAAGAAGTAAAATGAGAAAGATTCAAGGAAAGAAAAGAATCGCCCTGTTGTTTGCACACTTGTTTTCTGGAGAGATACTGTAGGAACCACCTTTGCTTCTGGCCAACTCCGTATTCATTAGGGGAGGAGACGACTTAGAAATTTACAACAGAAGTCAAGGCTGGGCTTAGGATAAACCCAGGAGAAGAGCTGTAAACTAGAAAGAAAGAAACATTTAGGAATAAGAAAAGTGATTACAAAAAAAAAAAAAAAACCAACAGTATGCACATCACCCCAGTGGGTGATCCTTAGCAATTTCCTCTTTACTCATGTAAATACTCAAAAAGAAAAAAAAGCTCTCTTGTGAACTAAAAAATAAGTAAAAAATAAGACAGCCAAGAAGGAAATTCTCTTAATTTTGGGCTTTGGAGGCTGCGTGGGTCCAGCTTGCCGCCTACCCTTGACTCCCTTGGGGGAATATTTCTTGGGAAGAAAATGGTCCGCCTCCTCGCAGTCGTCAGAGCCCTGATTCCCAGAAGGTGTAACCACGCGTGGCTGGGACGGGGAGAAAGAGTGGCCACTCCTGTTGCACAAGCACACAGCCTGAGCAGCATCTGCTGAGATGCGACTGGAGACCAGTGGCTCACCCCAGGGCTTTCGGGAAATGAAAAAGAATCTAGTAGAACCAAGAGTCTCAAGCCGAGTAATCGCTAGCTAGGATTCCGCGTGGATTCCACTCTCTATTTTACAGATTGGACTCTCCAGTCTCAGGGTCGTGACCAAGCAAGCCTCCCGGAGTGACAAGCTGGGAATCACCGCGCCGCAGTGACCAACAAGTAAGTTATTGCCAACTTTGCCAATATATATGACATTTTCTCTAAACACTTTAATCTGATTTTCAGGTGTGAACACCACAGTGATGGCCAAAAGATAACTTTTATCCTGAAATCGTCAGTACGCTGATGGGACCGCCACCACCACCAACACACACACACACACACACACACACACTCAA
>NW_011494620.1:2255945-2256693 GCF_000754665.1 Bison bison bison | reverse complement strand
TGTTTAAAATTTGGAAACTTACTGATTTCGTTGGAAAGAGCGAGCTGGACTGAGGGTGGGTGGAACGCCGCCTCGTCATTTATTCATTGCGACTGTCTCCATTGTGGACACTAGTAGCGAGTCACAGACGCCTGTTCTTGCAGGGGAAGTCTGACACCTTGAGGACGCGAGAGGGGGTGCCGGGACCCCCGGGAGCCGGAGAGGGAGAAGCTTTGCGAGTTACCGGGTGAGGAGGGTGGAGGGCTACTTTTTCAAGTCGGGGGACCTGCCGCGCGGGGCTTGTTTACTTGGGTGGGAGCAGGGTGATCACCGGCCGGGTTCTGACGCGAACTGAAGTCGGACAGCCTGGGGGGTGAGCCCGCCGGGAGCCTGGAGGTGTGTCTGGCTCGCCTCCACGGTCACAGGGTGGGGTACTGGCCACCGACTGGACTGGATCACCGTTGGCTTGTGTGAGCTCGCCTGCCCAACGGGCTGACCCCAAACATCTGGCCCCGGGGCGGCGGAGGCTCTTCCCCGGGTCCTGCCCTCGCGCCGGTCCACCTGCACCGCCGCGCAGAGCGGCGCGTGGGACGCGCATCTTTCCGAGTGGTCCCCTCTGAACCCGGGCTGCGCTGACCCGGAGTCAGGCCGCCACCGGAGATGCAGGGAGGGGTGCCTTCCTCTTGGTTCGTCGGCTGACAGCCGTGGGAACGCTAACTTTACCCGGAGGGGTTCTTAAGGGCCGGGGGGGGGCGAGGGTCTCCTCCCC
>NW_011494620.1:2247680-2255845 GCF_000754665.1 Bison bison bison | reverse complement strand
CTCCCCCGCTCCCCAGGCCCTCCCCTCCCCCGCCTCGCGCGGCATCACTCTCAGAGCATCCTCACTCCGCCCAGTTCGGTGCCAGCTGCGTGGGCTCCAGCTTCGTGCGTTTTCCTTGGAATGCTCGGAAACTCGGCGAAGACTAAGGAGATCCCGTCGGAATTTGCCGGGCGTGCTGGCACCGGGCAAAGCACTCGCGCCGCCGGCCTCGACTCCAACCCCCTTCAGCCAGAAGATGGCAACTTTGCAGGTAAAGAGGGTGTCGCCTCAGAGCTCCATCTGGCCGGAGCCGCACCTTCCCTCGTTTCTGGGATCTCGGTTAAGTTTCTCAAGCTGCCTGGGAAGCCTGCTCCCTCTTGGGAGGCGGACATCCCTGGGGGTTACTAGATCCAGAGGCTCGGGCTCTGCAAGGTTTCTCTTTAGAGCTGGGGACCGGATCTGTGAAGCTTTCTGTGGTTGACCTGGGCTGAACGAGAGTTTGGGGATGTTTCTCAGCATCTTACCGCACCCGGCTTTAAAGCAGGGGAGAGGGCAAAGAGTGAACCCCCGGTGTGACTTATATGGTAAACAAAGCAGCAGAAGCCACGCCGTGGAGCTGGGGAGGAAAGCTGTTTTTAGCCTTTTACGCATTTGGGGAAGGTGGGAGATCTTGGTGGCCCCTGGGCGCATATAAGGGAGCTCTAGACTCTGGTACCTAACCTGGGGTAATAAAGAAAGGACGGTGGTCAATATCCTGTCAATTAAACTCTGCGTCATTTTCATTTTCTATCAAAACACGGAAACACTTCGATCCGTGTCGCTGGATCCAGACTAAGGGATTCCTAGTTCGCTTGGCTACTAAGATTCCAATTAAGCCAATGACCCTGTTTGCTACTTGGCTGAATCACTGAGATTCGCTGCACAACTTGTTGTTCTAGCTGAGAAGTCGGCTGCCTTTTGTGATGAGGTAACTAGAGAATCCTGGAAAGGGATGAAGGGCTGGGAGAGACTGAGACAGGGCGCTCCGGGACTTGCCTGTATTCACTGTGCTGTGTTCACTCTGGTGTATCCCTGTTCACATGCTTGCTTAGGGGGGCCCTTCTCAGTTAATATCCATAACTGTAAGATGCAGCAAGTTGGCTTACTCTGAGTAAGCACCAAGCCAAAAGAGTGGGAGGAAGCAGAAACAAGGTTTACTCCTTTTATTAAAAGGAAATTTACAACAGACTTGTAAAATTGAAAAAAAAAAAATCAGTTCTCATATAATTTCTGGATTTCCTATTACAGTCATTGCTGCACAAAACATATTACAAAGTCTATAAGTGAAAAGGTTGGCTAGAGTTTGTTGTGTTTTTATTTTTTTAAGAAAAATTCTGAATTAGGGAGAGTAAGAACGTGTGGATATGTTAAAACATTGAAATCATGGGTATTGGAATCATTGGCTATTTAAACTTAGATGGTAATACCTACTTCTATACCCACTTCTAGTCACCCAGGCAGTAGACCAAGACCTCTCCTTTTAAGTATGGTAGGCAAAAAGTCAGTAAGATAAAGGGATAACTAGTAGTTTAAATATTAGAATCAAAATTCAGTTAGATAAGTGCTTGCTAAAGAAGCACTTTAAGGACTGTGAATTAATGTAAATCAGCACATCAATAGAAGTTACCTTGGCTTTATCAAAGTATTTTATGCAAATATCTTGAATTAATGGAGGGTTAGTATAGGTAGAAAGAAAGCAAGCACTTTCCTCTTTCCTGAATGAGACCACTGACCTGCAGAGGCTTTCAGTAGAGTTCTGATCAGAGCTCAGTTACTCTGTTAAGCTTGATGTTAGATAGCTTAAATAAGGCATAGCAAGAAGATTCATAATTGCAAATTTAGAGAATTTCTTCCATTGAGGTGAGAACTTAAAGGAACATGGGCATTCATCAAAGCAGAACTAAGTGCAAGAGATATGACACGTCTCTTTAGTAAAACCTGTCAAATGTATTAACTCTCTTTCTGAAAAGCTTGGTTCTTGAAAAATGTGTTTCAGTTTACCTGCTTCATGGTCACTCTCACAGATGCAAGAAGTGTAGTAAACTTCCATTACTTATAAGCTTTAAAGTTTTGTAATTTTACATTATTTATGTTTCTATGGCAGTTATTCCTGAAAAGTCAAGTTCAGATTACAAAGAAAAAACATTAGAAAACTAAAGTTCTATATGAATTCTATGGCCACTTCGGTTATTGAAGGTATAAGAGCTCAAATAACTTTCCACCTAAGTTTGTTGTTGTTTAGTCGCTAAGTCAGGCCCAATTCTTTGCAGACCCTGTGGACTGTAGCCCACCAGGCTCCTCTGTCCATGGGATTTCCCAGGCAAAAATACTGGAGTGGGTTGCCATTTCCTTCTTCACATAAGATAACCTCTATTAATTCATATTTTATATAAGTAGGAAACACCAGACATTGCTTTTATTCTTTCCGGTTAAAGGAAATTTGCATATCTTATTCAGTACACATATTTTAAATGTAAAGCTTATAATAAATGTGATAAATTTCTATTGAAGTACAAAAATAACCATTATGAATGTGCCAATTAACCCCTCTGAATTGAAAATACTTTCATAAATATGTTGCAGAAAATATTGTCATGATTTTGCACCTGCATGTTTAATTGCCAGGATAATTTATGACAATTCAGATCATTAACATATTTAGCAACTGAAAACTTACATGATCTACCTTTTCTAATTAATTCATACATGGAAACAAAAATAAAAATAGGTACATTTTTGTTCAGTAGTTAATATTGTGAATATCAGTGCTCAAAGAGAAAGGATTTTGTAAATAAAGATGGAGAAGAAATGATAAACACCAGCCAGGAAAGTAAAACTGTAGACTGAATATTTTCTTACGAAAATGTGATTGTTTGATTTCTAAAAACAAGCTAGGTGAAGGGAAGTATAAACTATTAAGTTTTCTTTTTTTTCAAAATCATGATGGCTGAACATTTCATGAGATCAGATTCTAATGTGAATCTTTTCTTTTCAAGTTGTATTGTCTGGGCCGAACTGAAACTAGTGTTACTCACCTCGTTAATATCTATGGAAAACCCACCAGAAGCATTTTGGTTCTTATTAAAAATGATGTTGAAGAGACAGCTCAAAACAAAAACCTTGTCTTTTCACCTAATTTATGCTTCATCACTCCCCACAACACATATTCATACCAAATAAACATTACAACTGATGAGTTCAACCCAACTTAAACCGGACATTTACTTCTACGTAGTTGTGATGAAAAGCTGTTTTGGAACTATTAATATCTTTCCTCTCCTTATGTTTCCTAGTTCTAATCCTCCAAGCTGTATTGAGACCTTAATATTTTAAGAGATTTGAGAATATTTTGATCAGGAATGTGATATCATGGCTATATCTATTTAATCACTGCAAATATAGACCTGCTCTCTGAGAACATTGGTACTACCAAAATAACACCTATGATGAAAAAATACTTTCAGAAGAAGAAGCTCTTCATTGGTGGAACTGAAAATTAAAGACACATAGATCAAAAATATATCAATTTGAAACTATGTGGTTCCATAAACTATTCAGTACATGGAGTGAAATTCTTAAGTCTCAATGATTCTTCTGAAAGTTGTTTCACTTAAACAGGTTGTGAAAGAGAGATAATAGTTTCAGCAGTTGATCTTTTCTTGTAACTAAACTGTAGGTGATAACCCATTAATATTAGTGCAGATTAGTCAATGCTTTGAAAAAAACGTTTCCTTTGAAACTCGGCCGTGTCATTGAGTAATGGCTTCTTAAGAAGCAACAGGTGACACATGGGCCCAGTTTTACACATAAAATTCAAAATGTTAAGTAAAACATTAATTTAAAAGTAGGCCTCAATAGCTTTATCTAGCATGCTCCATTCTTTTTGAGAAATGGCAAGTGAAATGTAATGAATCAGATACACATTCATTATACTCTGCCTGTAGTGTGCTGTGGTCTAAAAATGTTGAAAAGTTACCATAAGTCATTTCCTTGTACAAATATTATCAATGGTAAAATTTACTTAAGACAGGAGGATAAGAATTATTACCAAAAAAGGAAAGTGGGAAAAAGAGAGTAAGTCAATATTTATGAGTACTTAAGGTATGCCAGGAACTGTGCTAGAAACTTAAATTTTTTTATCTTCACATCTACCCTAACACTAAGGTATTATTACTAACTTTTAAAGAATCTGAAAAGGCTAAATTACTACCAAAAAGAAAAAAAAAATCACAGAGTTTCTTTGTGGTAGAGTCAGAATTTGAACCCATGTCTCCTTGATTTTAAAGCCAATATTCCTTTTACTTGATTCTTATGGTTTCAAAACTAAAATTAGTAATCTTTTAATAAGATCCATGAGTTCATTGGATTCTTATAGCCATTTATTTATTTAGCTTTTCAAATGTTGTAACATTGGGACATAAATGACCTCATTATAACTCTAGAATTTGAAACAACACTGTGTTAACTAAGGCTCTACCCGTTTTGAAGCAGAGTAGATGAGATGCTCAGCTCAAGCCAATTGCTCTCAAAACTATTTCCTTTATTACTCTTGAATCTATATGTAATGTGTGTGGAAAGAAAAAAAAAGCTTATTTTCAAGGATAAAATTCTAGATAATAGACTTTTAAATAGTTATGAGATTATAATTTCTAAATAAAAATTGTCATTCAAACCTTGAAAACATCTGTAGGCTGTTGATAAAACGTCTTTGTTTGTACAAAACACAGTCATGTTAAGACAGGTTTGCGTTACATCTTATCAGTGTTATATGAAATTTCTAGAGAAGTGTTTTTCTCTTAATTTTAATTGCTTAATTATTTTGTATGTCCCTTGGTATTTAATGAAGGGAGCACTCTTTCATGCATCCCAAAAGACATGGTTCAGCTGGTGGACCATTTTAACACATTTGCCATTTTTTAAAAAAAAAACATACACCTGCATTTAAAACCAATGTGCTTAAATCCAAAAACCCATTGACATTGAAGTTGAGGAAATACATTTTTTGAATATATGTCATATATGACAAAAATTAGCACTGAAGTGATACCTATTCAGTAGATATTATTTGAATGTTAGTAAATGGATAATTGAATAAATAGATGAGTGACGCACGAATTAGATCTTCATCTTTGCATTTTCGGGCACAGCTCCCTCTCTATAGAATAACTTCTCTCTTACTGCTTCCTGTCAAAATGTTCTCCAGGCACTAAACCTAGCTCAATATCACTGTCTCCTTGAAAGCTTCCTTCATGTCTCCAGGTGTCTCAAGTATAAATACAAGCTAAACCCTTGTTATAGTCTACCTTACAGATGGATAGAGGTCTGTCTCCTACACTAGGCAGTAAGCTCCTTTAAGAAACCCAGAGGATACTCAAAAACATGTGAGTTTTAACGTGACTTAGACTGTCATAAATATTACACTTTTGCAATTAAGCATACTTATTTCATAGTTTTATAATTCCATTGCTAAACTGTGAGCTTATTTATTTATCTAATGAAGCCATTATAATAATAATTTGCACTTATACGATATTGTGACTACTGTATTACTTCCTATGTTATAAACATTAACCCACTGATACTCAGTGGACATAACTTCCAGTCAACTGGTGACTCTATAATGCTCATTTCCACAGAATTTATATAGTCAGTTATTAATGTGTTTTAGTTTAAGTGGTGCTGTGCTCAAATTCTTAGGAGGGAGCTTCTGTTCTTTTACATCATAAGTGTGATTAGAGTTGAAAGAATATTTCTCAGGAATACTTACTAAACTCAAGGCAGTCAGAGACTTCTTTGGTGTGATTACAATCGTTAAATTAAGCTGAGAATTCATGTCAAAGCCTTGACAGCCTATGATGTCCAGTTGTGGGTGGCATGAGCTTTTATTTTTTGGAGGGCGGTTAGTAACTTTTTATTCTGCCTGGTAACCTTGTTACAAATGAAAGTTTATGAACAGTGTTCTTCCCTTTGTTGTTGTTTAGTCACCAACTTGTGTCTGATTGTTTGTGACCCCGTGGACTGTAGCCCACCAGGCTCCTCTGTCCATGGGATTTCCCAGGCAAGAATACTGGAGCAGGTTGCCATTTCCTTCTCCAGGGAATCTTCCCAATCCAGGGTTCAAAGTCGAGAATTGGGGTGGGCCCTTTACCACAGAGCCACCTGGGTAGCCCCATATTTTACGTACTTATTTCATATAAGTCTTCAGAATCCAGTGTCTCACTTCAGGAGAGTCGCACATAAGGAGCCAGGAGCCACAGTGGCCAGTGGCCTCTGTACTGGCTAGCGTGGCTCTCAGGAGAGAGGGAGAAAGGGAGGAGGATGGAGTTATGGACACGTGGCTGATTCCCTCTGTTCCATTTGTTCCACCGCCCATGGCTCCTGCCTTTCCTCGACTTTGTGTGTGTGATGCCATGGAGTCCCTAACCCGGCACCCAGGCCGTGGAGGTGATCAGGAAATGGCCGCGTTTTCCCAAGTGTGAGGTTGAGCTGAGGCTGCAGGAGCACAGTGGCCTGAGTCCCTCCAGGACTCAGAACCAAGGCCAAAATAGGGCACCCAATTCTGAGGCCTCTTCTGTCAGCCCACAGAGGAGCTGAGGGTCGAGGTCTCCTCCACCGCCTCCGCAAATCCACCGTCTGCTTTTGTTAGGTGGCGTATTGTATAAAGAGCACTGGACTAGGGCTCAGAAATTCGGTTTCATCTCAGCTCTTCCCCTTGCTAGCACTGTACCATTGCCTAGCCACCTGGCTGTTTTTGGCCACGCTGCATGGCTTGTAGGATCTTAGTTCCTGAATCAGGGATGGAATTTTGTGCCTGCTGCGTGAAAGCCAGGAGTCCTACCCACTGGACTGCCAGGGAACTCCCACACCTGACATTTTTAAGCCTCAGTTTCCTCATCTGCAGAATGGGCATGAGAATGCTGTTCCTGGCCTATCCCTGTCCCTGCCCCTGTTCTCTGGTGAGCAGCCCTTGGATTGAGAGGCCCCAGTGCTGCGTGGATACGGGTGCCCGTGAGCATGTGCGGCCCTCAGCCCTGCTGTCCCCTCTCTGTCCCCAGCTGAGTCAGAGTGACGTGCTGCGGGTGGAGCCGGCCCTGTTGCAGTACCCCGACTGGAGGGGACATCTGTTGTAAGTAGGACCTGTGGCCAGTGGTTCTCACCTCCAGGGCGGTTTTGCTTCCCAGGAAACATGTGGCAACATCTGGAAACATTTTTGGTTTTTGTACCTTGGGGGAGGGGGTGCTGCTGGCTTTTACTGGGTAGAGGTCAGAGATGCTGCTAGACTTCCTACAATGCCCGGGATGGCCCCCACGGCAAAGAATGATCTGGCCCCAAACATCAACAGTGTTGGGTTGAAAAGCCTGCCCTGGGCTGAGGCCTGGTCCTGGAGAGCTGGCGGTCATGGGGTCTCATTGAGCATCTGCAGAGAACTGGTGCCTCCTGCCTGTCTCGCCCCCGCTCAGAGGCCCCCAGACTTGGTCTCTCTGAGTCTGAGGCACAGGGAGGGACTTCATGCCAGAGGTCTTTGTTCCCAGTTTCTCAGTAGCTTTAGACGAGCCAGAATCAGCTTGGGGACTCCTGTTGCTGTAAGATGGGAGATGATAAATGAAACTAATAAGCCTTTATATTTGTGGGGCACTTACTAGGGCCCAGATGCAGTCCTAAGGATTTAGTACTGGAGCAGGACTTGATTCCAAGGGTAATTCCAAGGCGCCCGCTCTTGTAATAATGAGGATGGTGGCCCTAGAGTCAGACCACTGGGCTTGAATGTGGACTCTGCCCGCTAATCAGCACATGACCTAATTCCTTCAAGCCTCGGTTTCTTTGTCTGTAAAATGGGAATAGTAGTAGTTGTGTTATAGATAAGAGTTTTATAAAGATTAAGGAAAATTCTCTAACACCTGCATAAGGTAAATGCTTGTAAATGTTAGCGATAACTATGATAATAGTTATAATAATTATGTTGTTATACATTATATATTTTATTATGATAATGTGTTATTATCATTATTACTATTAGCTAGATCTACATAGAGAGTGTTACTTGTGATATTCCTACAGTCTGCTGATTAGGTAGGTTGCGTGTCCTACAACTACTGGAATGAAAGTTTCCATGTATGTGCATAGTGTTGGGGCCAAGGAGGGAGGTG
>NW_011494620.1:2228052-2247580 GCF_000754665.1 Bison bison bison | reverse complement strand
TGTGACCCCGTGGACTGTAGCCCACCAGGCTCCTCTGTCCATGGGATTTCCCAGGCAAGAATACTGGAGCAGGTTGCCATTTCCTTCTCCAGGGGATCTTCTCAACCCAGGTATGGAACCTGCCTCTCTTGCTTGGCAGGTGGATTCTTTACCACTGAGCTGCCTGGGAAGGTCTCAGGTACCCTACTATACTTTCAATATATTTTACCTCCAAATGATGGTGAAGAAGCTACACAATTGAGTTAGCTAATACCCTGTGCATACTGGGATCATAGTTCATAGCTCAATGCATCACAATTTTTATTTTCACAGAATTAAGATACTTAGTGTTCAACATATGCTTTTTGAATGGGTGAATGGAATGAATGAATGCATGGGTGATTGTTGTCAGCTGCTATGCTCAACCTCTGTATTTTAATATGCTCTTCTTTCAAGGAACTGGTCACATACCTGTATGAATCACCCCAAAAATGATGGATGGAAGGACAGGAGTGATGCATAATGTACATTGGGTGAAGGGTGGAGAGTCCATCGTGTTTTATATATAACCATCCCAACTGTTTGTGAAACAGGGGTATCATTTTATATAAAAATCTCCTTCATGATAGGGCTGCATACACCAAAGATCACACTGAAGACTACACTTTAAATGGATTCTCTTCTATGGTGGTCGTAGTTTGAGAAGCAGTTTTTGAATTCATTTAATTGTATAGTGATACACACACACACACAATATATATATATATACACACACACATATATATGCATTTAAACATATACCAACACTTAAAACCTGCTTTTGAATTCATTAATTAAACATAAATTATATATATATATCTCCATCTGTATGTATTGTATATGTATATATAAGTAAGTAAACCTGTACATATAGCTGTATATAATGCCATATAAGTAGTACAGAATGAGAAAGAGTGGGAGATTGCTCCTGGGGACAGGTTCTTAAGATGATGCTTGCAGAGTAATTACCAGAGATAGTGAGATTAAAATTGTTAGCAAAGAAGGTAGAGTAACCCATAAAAGACAATAGAAGTTATTTGCTGGTGTATTAGTGTCCCTATGGAATGGTTAGACATGTACTGAATGACTTGGAAGGTCATCTAATTCAAAAGATTTTTTTTAAAGATATACTCTCATATCTTACCAAATGCTTTTTTTTGAATAGCAGATACATATTGTATACATATACACACACACATATATATACACACATGGAATGTTTGATGAAGGACTTATTTAATGCATGACAGTCATCCCCACTAAATGCTAAGAATAAAGAGGTACATCTCACCTTTTTTGTTTACGATTTCAAAAAAAGATTCTCCTAAGCCTCTTAGTAACATGTTCAAGTGTCCCCTGTTATCTTGTAGACATTTTGCTGTTTTATTGTCACCTGATCTCTTCTCATGGAAATGGAAAACTCAAGAAAATAACACAAGTCAAACTAAGATAACAGTCTACAATTGAAATTAAAAACAATGACATTGGGTCACATTGGAAGAAATCCAAATCCATCTTCTCTTCCTTGTCTCAAATTATTGTTTCCTATAAAAATAGCACTTAGAGTTTCCAACTATAAATTTATGTTCAAATTACATAACATTATTGACACAGTTAACGATGGTGCTTTCCTTTTATATATAGATATTACTGAGTTAACCATTCAAAGGAGATACATTGTTTTCCAAAGTCTTGATGGATTTATGGTGATATACCCACATGGTGCCCAATCCCCCTTTGAACCAATGAAGCAAACTTAAGAGAAGACCATTTTAAAGCTAGGGGTGTCTTAACTTGGATCCTCACACCCCTATCCCATTGCCTTGGGACATAAAACACTTTGGCCCAAGAAAGTCTTGTATGGACCCATTCTAGAACCATCTAGGAGTTCTCAATATGCCCTGTTCATGTTTTCTAGGAAGCCCTTATGTCTACAGCTGAGGATGTATTGAAGACCTCGAAACCTCATGACCTTAAATTTGGGGAACAAAAAAGGGACTGCAGTCAGCTACATTCTTCTCTGTGGAATAGTTTTTTGGGAACTTCATTCCTAGGGCTATCCACTGTTTACCAGGATTTTTTATTTTCTGAGAATCATCATGTGAAATAATCAGAGTGCCTATCTCTAAGCCTCTGAGAGCCTCTACAATTAAAGAGAAACAAATATTTTTAAAGAACACTCAAATATTAGGGTTATCATTGCTCCGTAGGATATTGAATAGCTTTGTATCTAAAAAAAAGATATGTCTCCCTGTATGTGCTATATAAAAAGAAAATGTTGGCAGAGGCAAAAGACTTACTTGCTTATCTGGTTCATTTTAACCTCACAGCTTAACATTCTGATTTGTAATGTGCAAGCTACTTAGAGAACTGAACCGCGCATTTTCATTTAGCACTCCAGCATGTTCTTGGAACAAAGTGAACCAGCAAATGATTTTGCCCTTTCATGAATAAAAGAAGCCTTAATGAAAAAACATTTCATTATAATAGTACTTATGATAAAGAATTTTCCCCAACATATAAAATATCAACAATTTTAACCTGAAGAACGAAAACTGCTTTTTGTTTGTTGTACTGAACAGGGAACCACTAAAACCAGAACTTTCTAATCTTCCTAAATATTCTCTTACTAGTTATTACATTGCTATAATTGAAATATTGGGAACAAATATATATTAAAAATCACCTCTTTTTTACAGTTAATGGTTTTTGTAAGCACAAAATACATAAAGTCTGTTTTATAATGCAATATTTTAGCCTCTGATTTTTTTCTTAACGTTGATGTCTACAAAATAAAAATAGAGACAGGAGACAACCTGATTGAGAAGAAGTCAACACACCATGTTTTTGAAATGATCCATTGTTGAATAGCCTAGATATATTTGAACCATATAACCCTGGTTCATTTTGGTTTACTTAAAGTTATTTGAAAGCTGAGATACTCTCTAATAAGTTAAGATCTTCAAAAATATACAAGGATTGTGTGTCAAATATTGAATATGATTAAAGGTAGTCTCTACTCATAGAATATATTGCTATTCAGTAGCTTTTAGGAGTGTTTCATAGTCTGACAGAACTTATTTTGATTTTAATCATAATGAAGTGGATATACAGGTATAATAAAGACAGTGACTGCTCAAAGGGTTTCATGTATCCTTTGGTTCATCTCCAATGCAACATTCCATATCTACTGTTTGCACTCCATCCATCATTATACCTACAGATGAACATCTGCAATTGCCCAGTTGGTCCTGTGTGTAGGGCGGCTCCCGCATAGATTGGAGGTTAATGACAGAGGAATGGCCATATAGGAACCCACATTCCCTGCTGCCTCTATCAGATCAGGTTATTTCCATAGGTAGATGGCAACTATGATGAACATTTATTTTCCTGGACATTTATAAAAGTGTGTTAAGGTTCTGTATTCATGGTGAAATTTAATTGCAACCTCTAATGAATTATGGCTTCAGATAAAATACTCTAGTTTCTTTTCTGTAAGTTAGAGATCAAAATTTCTTTCTAATATATTTAAGAAAATTTCATATCACGTAGGGCTTAAGCAAAGGATTTTAAGAAAGAGGATTTCATATTGTTACATTCTTTCTTGATATACAAGAAGGGGCAGAATTAAACTATTGGGCTTAAGACAGATGGTCAGTTGTACTCTGCTCCATTATGATGGGAAAGTCATTATGTGGTTGAAACTGGGATTTCTGCCCATTTTTTTGCTTTACACTGAAATGAATGCTAACCATAATTATAAGGATAAATGCTATATGAATTCACTATAAAAGTTTGTGTGAATATTTTAAGTGTCTTTTGTGAAATAGCAAATACTTAAGATATACTACTGATTTATTATCACTACTCATTAATTTTAAAAAGAATTTGAGATTTTAATTTTAATGCATGCAGCAAATACTTTCAGTTTTTTCCTAAAATTCATAGCAGCACTTTGAGTTTGCCTATTATTTGACATATATTATGAGACCAAGCAATACAAAATATTTATCTGTTGATGAGCTATTGTTGTCTTTTTTATTTCTTATCACAGAAAATGGTGGAAATAAACTTGAAGGACAGTATATTGATCTTTTAAAAAATAAAATTTTATACATAGAGACACATGCATTTGGTAGAGGAATGGACTGAGTTGGATAGATTTGATTTTTTTAAGAACAATTATAAATCTGTTTTATTTTTATTTTAGTTTTCTTTTATATTATTATCATTGCGGATGCTACACCTGCTGTCCTCAGATGCCCTCTGCCATCCATCTGTAGGCAACCAAGAGTTGTCTTAAGCATGTTTAGTGTCAGTGGGCCAAAACTTTTCTCAGTTTTTGTTTGATTGAAAATGTTTTTATTTGACCTCACTTTTAAGGCTGTTTCTATTGTTTGGAGTATTCTAGATTAGAAATTTTTTTCTTTCAGTACTTTATGCTCCTCAGTTGACTTTTAGCTTCTATCATTTCTGCTGAAATGTCAACCATCAGTCTGATTATGGCTCCTTTGAGGGCAATATGTTCTGTATTTTTGGTTGCTTTTATGCTTTCTTTTAGTCCTTTGTTTTCATTAGTTTTACGATTATGTACCGAACTGAGCTTTTTAGATTTCTGTTGCTTGGTATTTGAAACACGTTTTAAATATGACTTGATATCTTTTATCAGTTTTGGAAAATTCTTGTTCATTAACCTTCAGAGGTGGTTTTGCACTTACCTTTTCCCCTTTAATGCCTCCAATTATTCATATTTTTTTCCTTTTACTCTGTGCCATATTTCTAGTATTCTTTTATTAATTATTCTTTTAATGTATTTCCATGCATATTTGCTTTCTCTGCTGTTATCTGGATATTTTGAATGGTTTTATCTATCCTCTGGCAGGCAGATAAGATGGGAGTAAACATCTTAAATCAATCAGAACCTGAGCAGATAAGAGGTTAATTTCAACCTTTGCAAGCCTATGAACCCCTGGTTGATGCCCAGGATCTGTTATAGGACCCCAGGGTCTGAACACCTTGGCTATGTAGTAAGACCACTCCTCCTTTAAGGTTCCAGGATAATGAATTTTACCTCTGCAGTTTTGCAAGATTGATGAATACCCTGCCCTAAATTTCAGCAGCTTTCTTAATTATTTTCCTGCAAAGCTTAAGATTTTAACAAATGCTTTGAGAAAAGAGCTGCTGAGTGTAAGACATACCTCCATCTGTCTCCCTTCTTACCAGGACATGAGACCCTTGTATTTGCCTTGGCAAATGTTGAGAGGAAATGTGGTTTGTAGAAGGTCAAGTCATCTCTCAGTGGTCTCTCTCCAACTAAGATACTGACTCTTCAAGTACTTGTTAGCTTTGCAACTCTTTTTTAAGTTGATTAAAAAAAATTTTTTTTAATTTAAATTTATTTATTTTAACTGGAGGCTAATTACAATGTTGTATTGGTTTTGCCATACATTTCATATTGAAGTATAGTTGATTTACAATATTGTCTTAGTTTTAGGTGTACAGCAAAGTGATTCAGCTATACATAAACAAATATCCATCCTTTTTCAGGTTCTTTTCCCATAAGTTATTAGAGTATTGAGTAGAGTTCCCTGTGCTATACAGTAGGTCCTTGTTGACTTTTTATATATAGCAGTGTATATATGTTAATCTGAGCCTCCTAATTTATCCCTGTCCCTACCTTTCCCCTTTGGTAACCATGTTTGTTTCGAAGTCTACAGGTCTGTTTCTGTTTCGTAAATAAGTTCATTTGTATCATTTTTTTAGATCCCACTTATAAGTGATATATGCTATTTGTCTTTGTCTGACTTAACTTCACTTAGTATGATAACTGCAGCTCTTCTCTAGATAGAGATTTATTTACTCGTTTGTCTATATTTACCCAGCTTTTCTAAATGTTATCAAAAAAAATATTAGGCCACTACATGCCATTCTATCATAGTCAGAAACACAAGTACTTCTTTTATATTTTGAATTTACTGCCAAAAAATTTAGTCAAAGCATTTAAAAGAAAGAAATTATACGTATATGGCATAGTATAGACACATAATTATACCCACAGAGAGAGAAATGTAACAACTGCAATGTAGTTTCAGAATTTTTAATCTGATTTTTATTAGCTCAGAAATAACATTATTCTTACAAAATTACCAAGTCTTTGACTTTAGAACAATCATTTTAAACAACCAATTTAAAGCTATTTTGTATAAAATAATAAATTCTAAGTAAAACCTTATTAATGTGACTCAAATCAATTGTAATGAAGTTTCAACTAATAGCTCTTTCTTACTGAATCACAAACACACTATTAACTGAACAAAAAGTAGAGCAATATAATGCAATAGCAATTTGACCTCTTTGTCACTGAGGTGAGATTTTTCTTCAGGCCTGTGGTTTTCTGAGTAATCTTCATTTCTCCCATTCAAAGTCCATTACATAAAGACGGGAAAGTGTCAGTGCTCACTGCTGTTTGTGTTCCAGTTATAACTGTTACGGCTGAAATTGCCTAAAGCCTGATAAATTTCCTTAAAGGTGTTCTGTGGATGTACCCAACACGATAGTACACCTTTTCCTTTAACTTGAGGCATCAGCCAAACCTGCCTATGAGATATTGTCTCTGAATCCTTCATCAGTATCACTTCAGCATTTGATTACCGTATCTGCTAGTTGTATTCATATGATCCAAATTAGTCTTTGTTTACCTGAAGATGTGCATTGTCTTTTTTGGAAAAGTATATATTGTGGTTTTCTTTTGTACAAAATGGATTCAGGAGTAGATGGGGAGGATGCTCTCTTCCCACTGCAGACAGTCCAGATCCATCACTTGACCCAGCACAGCATGGCCTCAGCTCCACCTTGATGAGTGAGTTAGGTTGTCAGCATTGAAACTTCTGGGGCTGGAGAATTTTACGTTTCCCCCACAGCCCCCTACAGGTTAATAACTGGCTTCTAAGTATGATGAAGCCTAAGTGGAAAGGGTCTGGGTAAAAGATCAGTTACATTTGCCCAGAAGAGAGTGAGGAGTTAGATTAAATTCTATGCTCAGTGCTGGTTGGTCCTGACCCAGAAATGAGATGCATATTTGTCTTTAGAGATGACAGTCCTAACCTGTCCCTCAGCCCACAGTCTGCTGCCATGGTTGTGACCATGGTCCTGAAGACCACATCGATATCTGTGGAAAACAGTTCATCGCATGTTCAACAACACACGCACCATCTCTGAGCCTCAGGTGTGAAAGTGAAAGTGTTAGTCACTCAGTCGTATCCAGTGCTTTGCGACCCTGTGGACTAAAGCCTGCTAAGCTTCTCTTGCCATGGAATTCTCCAGGCGAGAATACTGGAATGGGCCGTTCCCTTCTCCAGGGGACCTTCCAGACCCAGGGGTTGAACCCTGGGGTTTCCTGCATTACAAGCAGATGCATTACCATCTGAGCCACCAAGGAAGCCTTCAGGAGCACCTGCCATAAAGCCAGACTTTCCTTCCAGTGGAACACCATGGCCACCAAGCCCAGGATTCATCCTAGTTGTGGGTATCAATAGCTTGTTCCTTTAAATTCCTAGTAGTGTTCCTTCATGTGGGTGACCAGCTTTCATTAACAGTTGGGAGAACACCATGGACAAGCTGGAGGGAAGCTGAGCTCACTTGCCCACAAGGCTACCTATCCAAGACCTAAGCCTCTGTAGCTGCACACCCAATCTTCTCACCAGGAAGCCCGTAGAGTTCGTCTAACTGTGGGAATCGAGGCCCATGCAATGGGGCTGTGATGGAACTTCAGTTCCTCTTCTGATATATCTGGAGGGAGGTAGCCAGGCTCTTTCCCTGTACTTGTGGGGTGCCATCTGGAGCACTTTGGGGTTATAACCTTTACCCAAGACAGTCCTTGAGGAAAGAGCATGTGGTCAGGGTCTTTCAAACCTGACCTAGAAGGCCATTTCATTTCTTTTCCAAAGACCTAAAAAAAACAAATAATTTAGTGCTTAATTTTTTGTGACCTCAGTACGACTTAATTTCATTTCCACACCCCATTTGGATTTGCGAGAAAGCCATCATGCCACTTTTCTCTTAATAGTACTAATGACCAAGAGCGTCTTATCATGGACCCGAAGGCTTTCTTGGATGATTTCAATAAACATTCAGTTGTCTCCTAACTGGATCTGCATTTACCTAGATAATGGGATGTGAGTGGGGTGTAAAATTGGAGGGATCTGTCTATCAGGTGGCACAGTGGTAAGTAATCTGCCTGCGAATGCAGAAGATGAAAGAGACATAGGTTCGATCCCTGGGTCAGGAAGTGCCTCTGGAGGAGGA
This sequence comes from Bison bison bison, assembly GCF_000754665.1. Lineage (NCBI taxonomy): Eukaryota > Metazoa > Chordata > Mammalia > Artiodactyla > Bovidae > Bison > Bison bison. The sequence goes on along the minus strand of NW_011494620.1, from coordinate 2,239,258 downwards.
AATGGCAACTCATTCCAGTATTCTTGCCTGGAAAATTCCATGGACAGAGGAGTCTCAGGGGCTGCAGCCCACGGGGGTCACAGAGTCGGACACAGCTGAACATGCACACACCATGCTCTACTTCTGGTCTTCTCAGTGGAGACCTCAAGTCCCATCCATTGCTGTGTGCCTTGACATGCCCACTAGTAGACACGTGCTCTGACCCAGGAATGGTGTGGACTAAGGAAGAACTCAGGAACCTGAATATCTTTCCCCTCCATATAATCCTGTGTCCCCCGCCCTCCTTGTCTGCTGTCTCTGTCTGCCCTGATGCTCCACACATGCTGTCCTGGTTGCAGTTTGTATATTAAAGTCTTTGCTACTGATGTTTTTAGATGATCAAAAAATTTATACTGTACATTTTTTTTTACAAACATCAATTTTGAGAAACAATTGTGTAACTGCAAAATTGAAAAACTTTCAAGACTGAAATCCTCTTTGAGCCATTAAGTCACTCACACTTTAACCATATTGAGTTCCGTTTTCTTGAGCGTTTTGTGAAAAGTCACATCTAATGCAATTTTTCTTGAAATCTAGTCTCTTGCTTCGTGGTATCGCATTGGAGCTTAAAGTCACACGTAGTTCCCCAAATACACAATTATCATACTAAATAACTAGCTGGCTTTTCATAAATTTTGGGACCAGCTAAGAGTATGGGAAGTTTATGGTGCTCTGATAGTGGCTAGAATGAAGTTTTCCAATTCTTTTATTCTGAAAATAGCAATAAAGGTAACATGAGTTCACATTTAATGAGTAATTATATGGCAGGCCCTAGGCTGTTTGGTTTGTCTGCATTATCTTGTTAGCCTTAGGACAACCATCATCACCCTCCCACCCATTTTACAGATAAGGAAAATAAAGGCTTAGAGTTGATTAAATAGCTTTCCCAAGTCACTTAGTTATTATGTGGTAGTGCCCTGAATTAAACCCAAACCTGACAAATTCCACAGCTGTTTCTTAACAATTATGCTATAAGATAGTGCAAGCTTGGAATCGGAAACATTTTCTCAGTGTACCCACATGAATTACTGAGCAGCTGCTAGTTTTCTTATTTATTAGTCCTAGCATGTAAGACATCATGTTTCCAAGCCTTTTCACATTTTATTTGTTGCTGTCATTGTTGTTTAGTCACTAAGTCATATCAGACTCTTTTGCAATCCTGTGGACTGTAACCTGCCTGCTAGGCTCCTCTGTCCATTGGATTTTCCAGGCAAGAACACTGGAGTAGGTTGCCAATTCCTTCTCCAGGGCTTCTTCCTGACCCAGGGTAGAACCTGCGCCTCCTGTTTTGGCAGGCAGATTCTTTACCACTGAGCCACTTGCTAAAGTGTTAAATTTTTAAGGACTGGATTTAAATTCAATTGTACAGTGTCTGGGAAAACACTGTCCTTATTCCTTCCTTTTTGTTCTTATCTGTATTTATCAATGTCAATTTCAGGAAAACTCACCCAATCTTTATCTTTCTTTGCCTTTTCAAGTCTATTTTAAACAAGACTGTTCCAAGGTCTGCCTCTTGATTTATATTTTGTGCAGGCCTGTGTGGTTTTTGATAGAAACCATCTCTAACCACGAAAAATCATTCCTTTGTTTTCCATCGCTGTGTTTTTGTCATTTTGAGAATGTAAGAGAACTGAAATGACAGAGTATTTGATCTTTGGAGATTGGCTTCTTTCACTCAGTATCAGTGCTGTTGAGATCGATCCACAGTATTTTGTGTTTCAATAGTTTGTTCCTTATTTATTGATGAGTAGGATCCCATAGTGTGGATGAACCACATGCTGCTTAACGTCTGGGTTATTTTCAGATTATTACCATCACCAACAATACCATTATAAACATTTGTGTACCAATTTTTGCGTGAACATAAGTCTTCATTTATCTGGGATACATGCCCAGAGTGTAATTGTTGAGTCATATGCTAGTTGCACATTTATTTATTTTTAGTTTTTAAGAAACTGCTACAACTACCTTTCTATGTGATGGTAGCACTTTATAGCCTTAGCAAAAATATATGAATGATCAGGTTCTCTACATCCTTATCATAAAAGGACATTGGAACATAGAATAAGATAACATCTGTACCTTCACACCAGTATCATTTTTTATTCTAAGATTCAGCCATTCTCCTAGTAGTGATATCTCATTGTGGCATTCATTTGCATTTCTCCAGTGGCTAATGATGTCAGGCATTATTTTATGTGCTTATTTGCATCTGTGTATCATCTTCCAGGGCCTGCCTCCTTATGTATTTGGCACTTTGTCTAATGCGCTTTATCTAATGCTCTTGTTTTCAATGTTGAGATCTGAGAGTACTTTAAGTATCTATATACTAGTCATTTATCTAATGTGGTTTGCAAGTATTTTTTTCACATCTATGGCTTGTCATTTCATCTTCTTAAATCATTTGCAGGGTGAAAGTTTTAATTTTGATGAAATACAATACATCATTTTTTTTCTTTTATAGCACCTTTTTAAAAAGGAAAAAGATAAAGCATAAAGAAAACAAGCGATTTATTCAAATCCCCACAGCAAAGAAAGCCAGCTTATTGACTTCTTCTCTTGCTTCTAGTTATAGCTTCACAAGCCTAATGGGCTACAGTCCATGGGGTCGCAAAGAGTTGGACATGACTGAGTGACTAACACAAAGTACATGCATACATTTACTCATTCTGTTTCCATCAGTCTGGGCCATTCTTATTTCTGTTGACATACAGGTATACCATAAATTTCTTCTTGTGTATTTTTGATTAAATGCATGAATGCTTATCATGACCTTCTATAAATCATCTGTTCTTATATACAGTTAATCACAGTTTGAACTATTTTTCATTTTATTTTTCATCATTCCAAATAATGAAGGGCAGGGAAGCCAGGCATGCTGCAGTCCATGGGGTCACAAAGAATTGGACATGACTGAGCGACTGAACAACAACAAAACTTACTTACAATGTGTCATCTCTAGCCACTAATAAAACATTTATTGCCTTTGTAGTGATTACAGTTAGGTTGGTCTGTCTTGAATTCCAGATTCAAGATGAGTTAATTACTTGAGAAGCAAAAAAAAAAAAATCCATTAAGAATGACTCTGGATTTGCAGAGGAGAAGATGGATCCCCAAGCCAATACTCAAATGATATATGTATTCATATAGTTATTATAGTCAAAATGAATCTTAATGGTTTTTCATTCATTCATATAGAATAAAACTTTAGCCAAAAGATGGAGGGTCAACTTTAGTGACAGAACCTACTGGAAATGTATAAAGTTGAAAATATATAAGTAAATTTATAGCTCACAGAAGTCAGGAGGTGAAATTTAAAATGAGGACAGAACATGAAATATAAATATATGAATATTATTATTTATGAATGGTATTTAAGCTTATGAATATTATTAAATATAGATTTATAAATGTATATATATACATTTATGAATATTATTCTAAAATATAAAATAGTTTGAACCACATGAAACTGCCTATATGTGATGATTTTTTTTTATACAAAATGACTATTTCATATGATTCAATCTGGTGCTAGTGGTAAAGAACCCACCTACCAATGCAGGGAAGATCCCCTGGAGGAGGGTATGGCATCCCACTCCAGTACTCTTGCCCGGAGAATCCCATTGACAGAGGAACCTGGTGGGTTATGGACCATAGGGTCTCAAAGGGTCAGACATGACTGAAGTGACTTAGTACACATGCAGTACTAAAATAACAGTCATCATTAGGTGGAAAATACAGAAGATTGGGAAGAGATAGTATACGAGAAGGTGGTCCTTATCATTCATGGCAGGACACCAATAGGAAAGTGTCTAAAGGATCATATTAAAATACTTTTTTATAAGGTTAATCTTTATAATTATTAACTTTCAGATACCAATCACATTCATATTGAACCTGCCTTCATATTTTTTTAGCTTTGTTGATGTGTAATTGACTAATAAATTGTAAGATATTTAAAACGGACATTGTGGTGATTTGATACAGGTCTGCATGGTGAAAAGATTCCTCCCACCTAGTTAAAAATCGACCATCTTGCATCTTTATCTTTTTTTTTTTTTGGTAAGAACATTTAACTTCTCTTTTAGCAAATTTCAACTATAAAATATAGCTTTTTCAACTATAGTCACCATGTTATACATTAGATCTTCAGCTCTTATTCATCTCATAATTGAAGGTTTGTACCCCTTTAGCAACCTCTCACAAAACCTGCATCCCGGCTCTTATGAACCACTTTTCTACTCTCTATTTCTATGAGTTTGATTGTTTTTTTAGATTCTATATGTAAGTTAGACCATACAGCATTTGTCTTTCTGGTCTGGCTTATTTCATTTGGTCTAATGTCCTCAGGGCTCAGCTGTGTTGTTACAAATGGTAGAATTTCCTTCTTTCTTATGGTTGAATAATATTCGTGTGTGTGTGTGAGTGAGGGGGTGTGTGTGTGTGTGTGTGTGTGGTGGGTTGGACAAAAAGTATGTTCAGATTTTTCTGTAACATCCTATGGAAAAACCCAAAGGAAATTTTTGACCAACCAATACATCACATCTTCTTTATCCATTGATGGATATTTGGGCTGTTTCCCTGTCTTTGCTATTGTGAGTAATGCTGCAATGAACATGGGAGTGTGGCTGTCTCTTTGATATCCTCTTTTCATATTCTTTGAATATATACCCAAAAGAGGGAATTCTGGATCATATGGTAGTTCCATTTTAGGTTTTTTAGGAAACACACAGATGTAAACACTTCTTTTGTCTTCTTTTAATAATATTTGTATTAAAGATTTCTAATTTTTAATAATACTTTTCACTTGCAGCATTGCCTTTCTAAGACTGCCAGAAATGGCTGGGAATATTTTTTCCTGTAGTAACAAATACCTGACAACAGTAACAATGAAAAGGCAGAATTAAATAATTGATGTGGCTTCTTCTGGAATCAACCTTGCTTTTGTTTGATTTGATTTATCTTCCTGGCATTTTCACTGACATAACCTGTCCATAAAATTGTAGTGTAAAAGAAAAACATCAAAAACACAAGAAAATGCATATTAACTTTCTGCTTGTAAAAATTCTGCTTTAGGTGAAATTCGTGTCTGAAAATTAATTATTGATGAACTGACTAATAAAAAGATTCATATCTCAGACTTAAATCTGGTTGTTTTCACAGTAGATTACCCAAGGCAGATGGCATTTTCAGGTTGATGGGATGTTATAGTTAAAAGCATTTGAGAAAGATATTAACATGATGACACATTACTTTCTCACCGTGTGCCATTTACATTTTGCTAAACCACCCCGGTCATTTGGAAGGAAGTGATTGAAGCCTCAGATCTGAGGTTATTTAGACCCCAATTTAAGTCCTGACCTTCACATCCACTGACTCAATAACCTTGTACAAATTACTTAATATTTCTAATCCTCAGGCTTCTAATCTGTAAACTGAGCATAAGAGTATCTAGCTAACAGTGCAGTTGGTAAGGTATATAAAACAAATATGTCACAGGGCCAGGAGCATAATATTCTTTCATTAAGTGGTGGGATCACAGCCAATAATTTATTACTGAAGGTTCAATATGGAAATTGAATCAAAGCTCACAGGTTGTTTCTAAGCGAAATGACTGTAACTTTATTCATTGAAATCGTGTTCTCTATCACTAATGGAGATGCCCTGGATATACCTGCATTATGAAATAGATAATGCCCTTGACCCTAAAGATACTGTTTAAGTTTTAAAGAGAGAGAGTGATATGATTAAAGACTAGTTTAGAGGTGAAGAACTAATGGCTTCCGCTATAGTCCTTCCCATCATTTTGTAGTAGAATGAGGACCCCTCTGAGGGGGGAACGTAGAAGAAAAGAAAGCATGTGATAGCTCCAGATGGGAGTAGGCAGAGCTATTGTGTACCAAGGCAACTTTGACAGGATAGCAGTCATTAGAAAATGGATTTCATGACGACCAGCATTCCCATGTATTTTTTGTTTTGCTTTGTTTTTATTCTAGCAGCAATAGAGAGAGAAGATGTGTAAGACCAAAAAAAAAAAAAGAGAGAGAGAGAGTAGGATTTATCCAGAATTCATCCAGATGTGGTGGAGAAATAAGGGTGTATGCTCAGTCACTTGGTACTTATCTAAAGGTTCTATGATAGGAACTATGTTAAAGAGAGTTCTGAAGCAAAAACCTTAACACAGGAAATATGATAAGAACACATTCCTACCTATCTTAGAATTTCATTACAAACTGATGAGGAAAATAATCTTTTTCAATGTGACATTGTTTAGGGATAGAGTTTGTAGGAAAGGATTTCCTTAAAATGGCTTGATCGTTTTGACCCACTATCAGTAACATAATTCATCTTCAAAGGCAAACTCAATGAGCAAAGTTTTGATTTTTCTGAGTAGCAGCTTTCTTTAAATAATAACTTATGAAACAGTTAAAACCAATTAAGAGCAAATTTGATTTAAAGTATTAAAAAACAGCACATCATTTAGCTTTAAAAACTTTAAAACAACACAGAAACAAAAACAAAGAACACTCTAGAATATATTATTGTTTTGAGTCTCACTGCTTGTTGTTGTTGTTAAGGCAATAGTAGCGTCTGACTCTTTGTGACCCCATGGACTGTAGCACGCCAGGCTTCCCTGTTCTCCACTATCTCCCTGAGTTTACTCAAACTCATGTCCATTGAGTCCGTGATGCTATCCAGCCATCTCATCCTCTGTGGTCCCCTTCTCCTCCTGCCTTCAATCTTTCCCAGCATCAGGGTCTTTTCCAGTGAGTTGGCTCTTCGCATCAGGTGGCTGAAGTACTGAAGCTTCAGCTTCAGTATCAGTCCTTCCCGTGAATATTCAGGGCTGATTTCCTTTAGGATGGACTGGTTTGAGCTGGCCATTTCAGGTTGTGTTCTCAGACTCAGAAATGGAGGTGAGAGCCTGCTGTGTATTTATTACAGACCGGAAGAGAACGTTAGGAAGCAGGATTGGCAAGAGCATCAAGTTGAGTTCTAGTGCAAACTCCAGGGTAACCTTGGCTGATCCCATAGGAGGCTCAGAGCTTTAGCCTGACTCCAGATTTACCTGACCCAGGACGCAGTGACTGGACTTTCTACTCCTGCATCAATTAATCATTTGCTGTGTCACCACCCCAACAGTTGTGACCTTGGGTGAGGTGAAGGGACTGGCAAACGAAAGCTGTCTCCTGTCCACATGGGCAGCAACTGATGCAATCAAGCCTTAACTGAAGAGGGGTCTGAGTGATATATTGCAGTACCACCAAAAAGTTTTCTCCAAACTCTTAGCTACAATTATAAAAAATTCTCTCAGTTCAGTATAGTCGCTCAGTCGTGTTCAACTTTTTGTGACCCCATGGACTGCAGCATGCCAGGCTTCCCTATCCATCACCAACTCCCACAGCTTACTCAAACTCATGTCCATTGAATCGGTGATGCCATCCAACCATCTCATCCTCTGTCATCCCCTTCTCCCACTTTCAATCTTGCCCAGCATCAGGATCTTTTCAAATGAGTCAGTTCTTCCATTAAGGTGGCCAAAGTATTTGAGTTTTAGCTTCAGCATCAGTCCTTCCAATGAACATTCAGGACTGATTTCCTTTGGCATGGACTGGTTGGATCTCCTTGGAGTCCAAGGGACTCTCAAGAGTCTTCTCCAACACCACAGTTCAAAAGCATCAATTCTTCAGCGCTCAGCCTTCTTCACAGTCAACTCTCACATCCATACATGACCACTGGAAAAACCATAGCCTTGACTAGATGGACCTTTGTTGGCTAAGTAATGTCTCTGCTTTTTAATATCCTGTCTAGGTTGGTCATAACTTTTCTTCCAAGGAGCAAGCGTCTTTTAATTTCATGGCTGCAGTCACCATGCAGTGATTTTTGTAGCCCAAGAAAATAAAGTCTCTCAACTGTTTCCGTTGTTTCCCCATCTGTTTGCCATGAAGTGATGGGACTGGATGCCATGATCTTAGTTTTCTGAATGTTGAGCTTTAAGCCAACTTTTCACTCTCCTCTTTCACTTTCATCAAGAGGATCTTTAATTCTTCACTTTCTGCCATAAGAGTGGTGACATCTGCATATCTGAGGTTATTGATATTTCTCCCGGCAATCTTGATTCCAGCTTGTGCTTCATCCAGCCAGGCATTTTGCATGATGTACTCTGCATATAAGGTAAATAAGCAGGATGACAACATACAGCCTTGACATACTCCTTTCCTGATTTGGAACCAGTCTCTTGTTCCATGTCCAGTTCTAACTGTTGCTTCTTGACCTGCATACAGATTTCTCATGAGGCAGGTCAGGTGGTCTGGTATTCCCATTTCTTGAAGAATTTTCCACAGTTTACTGTGATCCACACAGTCAAAGGCTTTGACGTAGTCAATAAAGCAGAAGTAAAACAAATTCTCTAGAGTTGTATAATTGTTAATATGGGGCATCCCTCTTTTCTCTGTTAGCCTTTGTACTATTGCTTCCTCTCCCAAGGACTCAAAAATGTAATTTTCTGAAGCCTGCCAACATTTTCATTTCCATTTCAATTTCACTAAAGACCTTTTAAAGGGTCATGGGCTTTAAGTGTGTCAGTGAACCTTTTAAACATAATGCTGAGATAATAATTGGGAAGCATAGCTTTGAACTCATGGGACATTATTTCCTTCCTAGTTAGATTCATGTCTTCCTTTTTATTCTTAAGAAAGAGAGCAGAATCTTAGAAATGTTCTTCTAAATAAGTAGTAGAAGAAAAAGAGATAGATGTGAGAGGAACTAGGCCTTTTAGCACCTGTCAGATTGAAAGCAGCCTGTATGCAGAGAATCAGACACTTTGTGTGACCAAAAGTGTGTCAGACTCTTCTTTTGAAAATAAGTAAAAATCACATTTGTAGATCAACAATTTGCAAGCCAAAATTTATAACATTTCATCGAGGATCTCAAAATATCCTTTCAAAGGACTTTTTAAGCCTTTCATTAATCATGGTCAGCTAGGTGGTTTTTTTTTTTTTTTTTTCTCCTCCTTTAAAATAGTTTGTCATTTGTTTCAGAAACAGAATTGACACAAATGAGAGCGGTCATGATTCGACTTGGAAGGATGAAAGAGTTTTCTATTGGTTTACCTGTGCATATGGCATCACAATGGACATCTGCTGGGCTGGGGATGGTGGCTTAGTCACTGAGTCATGTCTGATGCTTTGTGACCCCATGGACTGTAGCCTGCCAGGCTCCTCTGTCCATGGGATTCTCCAAACAAGAATACTGGAGCGGGTAGCCATGATCTTCTCCAGGGCATCTTTCTGGCCCCCTTGGGTTAGTATAAATTAACTTAGTCCCTTTGTACTTTATAGTAGGTCCAGAACAGAGTCTTTTCCGTGATATGGTGTGATGAGAGAGAGGAACACAGGTGTCCTCAAGTAGTTTGCAATGTTTCACTTTGTTTCATATTGCTCATTTGCTTTTTCTTTTAAAAAAATGCTAGAATTTATGATTACTGCTCAGGTGTATTAGATGGACTTCTTGATTTTCACCTAATTGAAGCAGCAATACTGCTATCATCATCCTCATCATAATTGTTATGTTGCTGACAGAGGCTGAAAAGTGAGTGTGATACTTTTAAGCACCCATATTTTAGGGAACTGTTTGCTTTGATCAGTCTCCAATCTAAATGCTCAAATGAAGTGTGTCATAAGAATCAGTAGCTCTTCTGTGCATATGGAGATCATAATGAGCTTTGGTGGCAATCAGGAAGGAAGAGTTTGAGGTCCGGGAAGTATTATTGTCGCAATTTAACAAATTCTATATATACAGTGGAGCGGGGGGGTGGGCGGAGCGAGAGGGGGTGTTTGACTCAGTCTGAAATCTTCATTAAATATGAAGCAAGGGCAGGGGAAGAAGTTGGCATATATAATAATTGCAATTTTTTTCTTAAGGCATCTGGATATATAAGATGCCCCAGAAATCATTTATTCTATAAACTGGTGGCAGTAATTTTCTGCAGTTTGTTTCATAGATGTTACTAAGGTCAGAGTTTTTTTTTTAATTTATTTTTTATTGAAGGATAATTGCTTTACAGAACTTTGCTGTTTTCTGTCAAACTTCAACATGAATCATTCATAGGTATACGTATATCTCCTCCCTTTTGAGATGTATGGAAAGAGTAACATGGAAACCTACATTACCATATGTAAAATAGATAGCCAATGGGAATTTGCTGTATGACTCAGAGAACTCAAACAGGGGCTCTGTATCAACCTAGAGGGGTGGAATGGGGAAGGAGATGGGAGGGAGCTTCAAAAGGTTAGAGTTTTTATTAGACAGTTCTCTGGGAACAAGACTTAAAATTTCAGCACATCCTGGTGCTCCAGGTCAGGAGATGCTCACAGGGTGTAGTGCAAGGCTCAGGGGGCCAAGGAACCAAAATCTCTGGAATGAGAAAGGAAGACACAGGGGTTTACGTTTAAATGCAGGTACTCTCTCCTCCCCACTTCCTGCATCTATCAGATAAAACGGGGAAGAGCAAGAACCACACAGAACATTTTCATAGGTAAATACATTGACTTTAGAACTTAATAGAAGCAAAGGGAAGAGCTGTTCAGATACATGGATGTTATTGCAGTTGTCCAAGGTATTCATTCATCCATTCTTCATCATTTGTACTAAATTCCCAGTATATACGGTTACAGCTGTGTATATGGTCTGCTGCTGGTGCTGCTTAGGCACTCAGTCGTGTCCAACTCTCTGCGACCCCACAGTCTGTAGTCCACCAGGCTCCCCTGCCTGTGGAATTTCCCAGGCAAGAATACTGGAGTGGGCTGCCATTTCCTACTCCAGGGGATCTCCCCGACCCAGGGATCGAATGCGTGTCTCTTATGTCTCCTGTATCGGCAGGCGTGTTCTTTACTACTGCAGTCGTGTCCGACTCTGTGTGACCCCACAGATGGCAGTCCACCAGACTTCCCCGCCCCTGAGATTCTCCAGGCAAGAACACCAGAGCGGGTTGCCATTTCTTTCTCCAATGCATGAAAATGAAAAGTGAAAGTGAGGTCGCTCGGTCGTGTCCGACTCCTAGCAACCCCATGGACTGCAGCTCACCAGGCTCCTCCGTCCATGGGAGTTTCCAGGCAAGAGTACCAGAGTGGGGTGTCATTGCCTTCTCCCTCTTTACTACTAG
>NW_011494620.1:2226454-2227459 GCF_000754665.1 Bison bison bison | reverse complement strand
CTCTTTGCTTCCCTGGTTGCTCAGAGGTTAAAGCATCTGCCTGCAATGCGGGAGACCTGGGTTCGATCCCTGGGTCGGGAAGATCCCCTGGAGAAGGAAATGGCAACCCACTCCAGTATTCTTGCCTGGAGAATCCCATGGATGGAGGAGCCTGGTGGGCTACAGTCCACGGGGTCTCGAAGAGTCGGACACGACTGAGTGACTTCACTTTCACTTTCACTGCAGGCTAAGACTTAGCATGCAGTACGCACACACAATTGAAGTTATTGTGGAGATCCCCCTGTCCATATTCCTACTGATGACAGTGTAATGTGTCAAAGATGAAGGAGGAGGAAAAGGACACTTGATAACTCTTGAGTTGCAATATACTTTTAAAATTTCTGTGTATTTATTTGACTGTGCCAAATCTTAGTTGCAACATGTGGAATCTAACTCCCTGTCCAGGGATCAAACCCAGGCCCCTTGCCTGGGGAGCACAAAGTCTTAGACACTGGACTGCCAGGGAAGTCCCTGCAATATTCATAATTGTGTGATGTTCTTATATACCAGCAACATTTTGGACTGCTCTGGTACCCACTGTGGAGTCTTTCATACTTTCTATTTAGAAGGTCTTTTGTTCAGCTAAATGTCCAATAGGCTTCTAACTGAGCTCATCAAACTCAATCAAGGCTTCATTTTTTTCTATCAAAATTTCCTTCTATTTTCCCAATGTTATGCTATGAATTTATTCTTTCTCTGCCATTACTTCATGGGAAATAGATGGGGAAACAGCAGAAACAGTGTCAGACTTTATTTTTGGGGGCTCCAAAATCACTGCAGATGGTGACTGCAGTCATGAAATTAAAAGACGCTTACTCCTTGGAAGGAAAGTTATGACCAACCTAGATAGCATATTCAAAAGCAGAGACATTACTTAGCCAACAAAGGTCCATCTAGTCAAGGCTATGGTTTTTCCAGTGGTCATGTATGGATGTGAGAGTTGACTGTGAAGAAGGCTGAGCGCCG
>NW_011494620.1:2216992-2226354 GCF_000754665.1 Bison bison bison | reverse complement strand
GGAGGAGAAGGGGACGACAGAGGATGAGATGGCTGGATGGCATCACTGACTCGATGGACGTGAGTCTGAGTGAACTCCGGGAGTTGGTGATGGACAGGGAGGCCTGGCATGCTGCGATTCATGGGGTCGCAAAGAGTCGGACACGACTGAGTGACTGAACTGACTGACTGACTGCTTGTACCATCTTACTCTACCCTTGTGACACTTCTGATGCTTTTCAATTTCACTTAAGGATGGCTTTGCCTTGATCTCAACAAATACATTTTTATTTTTCTATGAGACAATGTTAAAAGAGTGATATTTCTCACAATTAAATATATTAAGAAGAAGAATTCTACTCACAGGGATTGACTGAGAGGTTTCATTCTTAGGGCCTTTGCGTTTACATTAGGTTGGCTCTTCTGACTTGTTATCATGATGTTCGTTGTAAAATATAAAATACAGGGCTCTTGATAGCAAATTTGAAGTCATAGGTTTTAGAATTTGGAATGTATTTGGTAATACCCAGGCCATTAATACTTTACTATTATCCAGCGTCCCAGCTTAAAAAAGAATAATCTTCCAAAATGGCACAAAACATACCTTTAAAAATAATAGAACTTAAGGATCACATATTGTTGAAATAAGAGTCTCTCTCCAACCAAGCACTAGAACCTTGTTCCTGCAGGAGGCATTGTATATGTAGGTGTCCTCACTGCAAATGGAAATGAAAATCACGGGTTTATATTTGGAGGAATAGAGGTGAATAATTCAAGAATCCTCCAGTGAAGGCTTTACTCAGGGGACACAAAGTTATCTACAACATGGTAGCAGCAGTAAAGATATCCTTACTTGATTATATAAGTGGACATGGAATTTGCCATCAATGGAAATGGGTTGCCTGTAGCATATTCCTATTGCAAGAGTTCATAAAAATAATGTTTACAAAATCCAGAAACAATGCTTCCTCCTTATAAAACAAAAAATACTAATCAGTAGTATTCATTACTTCAGATTCAAATAGTATGAAACATTTTCAGTAGGAGCTGTAGTAGGAATCTGAATTCTTTTATAGAATATTCTAAGGGGATTGGAGAAGAGCCATGAGTTACCTTTCAGATTTGAAATTCTGTAATCTTTTTATGATATATTGATAATAATCTATGCCATATAAAAATAAAAACAGTTTGAAACTGCCAAAACATTTTTTGACAGGAAACTATATATATATAATTGATCATCTACAGTTTGTTAATGCAGTTCTTAAGTTGTTAAGACACGTCCTTGTGGGAATATTTTAATTACCTTTCATGTGTCTTTTTGTGTGAAATCACTTGGATACATTAATTTACTCCCAAACCTGTTTTCCCACTTCTAAAATGGATACACTCCCTCCTGGGATTGTTAAGAAGATTCATTTCATATAGGGGAAAACACTTTGAAATAGTAAAGCATTAAGTATATACTAAAATTCTCTCTGCAATTGTTATTCACTTTACCTATTATAGTTCTTCAAATTATCAAGTGTAATCTTGATAATTTTTAGTTACTTTTAAATTTATTTTTATTTATTTTTAATACATGAGCATTCTATTGTTATTATAGATCCACAAAGTGAAATTAGAGGACATTATTAATACAATTTTAAAATACATAAAAATCTTTTTAAAGGGAATGCTTTGACTCAGATGATAAAGAGTTCATGCAGGACCGGGGTTCAATTCCTGGGTCAGAAAGATCCTCTGGAGAAGGGAATGGCTACCCGTTCCAGTATTCTTGCCTGGAGGATTCCATGGACAGGGGAGCCTGGTGCAAATCGATGGGGTTGCAATGAGTCAGACACAACTGAGCAACTAACACTTCATGAATCTTTATATTTAAAACTATTTCTCAGTAAAAGTAATAACTCTTTATAAATCAATCATAACTTATTTTCCCTTTTTAATAAGAACTGATATCCATTCTTTACAGTTCTTTTCAATTGATATAGAAATGCCAGCATAGTGCAGGAGTAAAGAGTGTGTGATCTGGAGCCAAACTCCTTGGGTTTATACTCAGTCCTACTACTTACTAGTTGTATGATCATCAGGAAATATCTTAATCTCTCTGTACTTCACTTTCATCATATAAAGTATTGGAGTTGTTGTGAGAATTAAATGAGGTAATGTATATAAAGCATGTGGCAGAGAGCCGAGAACACGCTAGGCACCCTGTGAGTGCCAACTTTCTTTACTGTGGTCCTTTATGGAAGTTTCTAATCCATTTCCTGTTACTTCCTCCGGGATAGTTTCTACTTCCTAATACAAAGAAGGTTTCTTAACCATCTGGACTATCAAGAATCTTACTACCTAGATTTAACCTTCCAGATGATTCTGCTTTTGCACATGATTTTGTGGCCTCTAGAATATAGTCCTCAGGGGCCACATTCCATTAACTAGAAGATCTGGAAGTCCTGTGTTACTAAGAGGTATATCTTGATGACCTTGGTAATGACCTCGGCATGCATCTCACAACTACCGCCCAGTGCTCCAGAGCAAGGAATCTGCTTCCTTCTAGCCTTATAGTTTTGGTTCTATTTCCTTCTCTGCCGATGTTGTTGTTCTCTTTAGTCTTCCCATGCTCACTCCTCTTGTCATTCAGACTACAGCAAACTTCCTCCACCACACTAATGGAACTAAAGTAGCCACGTGAGTCCTGCGTAACACATCACCAGTTTTTATTGTCTGCACTTCCCGATGATTTTCATGATTTTTTTGTTAAATGTGTTTCTATCTCGCTATCCTAAATTCTACAAGTTCCATAAGAACAGTGGCCACATCTGACTTATTCACTTACCACAGCATTCTCAGCATACTTTCACCTACGAACTATGCAATACATATTTATTGAATGCATAAATAAAAACGATGAATCATTTACTTCAAAGAAAATGGCAGAGCCATTTTCATATATCTAGAATACCTTTCCTGCATTTCTCTATTTGTCAAAATGGTACTCATTCCTATTCTGTGACATTCTTTAAGCTTCACACAAGAAAAATTTCATTACTCCTCCATGTGCTCCTATAATATACAATTCCCTTAAATGCAAAGGCATTTAGATATGATTTGATAAGAGAAAATACTTGGGTGTTTGGCCAATACTAGGCTGTAACAGTTTTCTAATAGGTCTCACCCATATAGCTTGAAGGAGATTCTTTTGCTTTCCTAAAATATTTTTTTTTTAAGATGAGCTGAAAAGCATTACGTTCATAATGTGGAAAAGGGATGCATGGGTTTATTATATAGCTTATATCTTATACATGAAAACTTACAAAATCTAAAGTATGTTCTGGGTTTTAACATTTAGTTACCTTTAACTAAAAACTTAGAGGAAGCCTTTGATACATGTGACAAAATGCAATGGTTCCTGGCAAAGTGCGCATTCTGCTTTTGACAGTCTATTTATCATCATTTGTTTACCACTTTAGTGTTCCACGCAATCCTGCTTAGGAACAGTCTTTTCTTTGTCTAGAGGTTGCTAACAAAAACTGTGTACTTAATCTCCATTTGCTCTTGTAAATAGCTCAAGTGCACAATCTTAATTCATTCGCTTTTGTGACAAAACAAAACTGATTATTATAGGGTAGGTAGTGGAAATACAGAGAGCAGGAAACAGACTTATGTTTATGGAGGTACTGTATTATCAAATCCCTTCATGTATATTCGGAGCTAGAGTGGGACCGAAAGAAGCTCAGTGAATAACAATGGAGATTTTAAATGCTCAGAGAATCTATTTGCTCAAAACTTGAGACTATAGCTGCAGGGAATGGCAATAAAACACCTATCTGACCCTGCCATTGCTAGCAGGGAGGAGGGTGAGGAAATTCTTTCAAGAGTAGGCAAAGCTTAAGTTGATTCTTCAATTTAAGTGGAGCTAACCAAGTTGAGCAATTGTATTCTTACAGCCCTGGCTGTTGAGCAAAAATGTACAATCCTGGAGTTGCCAATGCATTTTTGTATGATACTGACTTTCTGTTTTCTCAGGTCCCCTTTCTCTTTATGTGCAGCCATTGTGAGCATTCTTTTCCTTTGAGTTTCGTTTCAATGTTGAGAAGATTCTAATGCTTCTGATCCTTGGCAGAAAGAGAACGATTTCCAAATAGAATCTACCTTGAAAACAGAACTGCATTACATGAAAGTTGTTGACACTTGAAAGGCTCACATACTTAAAAGTCTCTCTAGGCTTTGTGAGTTTACAAACGTATTGATTAGTTACCCCATGACTATAGACCTCACAGCCATTTCCTTTTGTGCATATTCCTAGAATAGCACTGATTCACATGTAAGAGATTTTTTTTTTCTTTATTTTTTTGAGGAAAGACCATGCCCTATACAGGCTTCCCAGGTGGCTCAGTGATAAAGAATCTACCTGCCAATTCAGGAGACCTGGGTTCAGTCCTTGGGTCAAGAAGATCCCCTGGGGTCTTGGGTCAAGAAGAAATGGCAACCCACTCCAGTATTCTTGGCTAGGAAATCGCTTGGACAGAGGAGTGTGGAGGGCTCAAAAGTGCACAATCTTAATTCATGGGATCCTAAGAGTTGGACACAACTGAGTGACTGAGCACGCATGCCCACATGCCCTATCTACCTTAAATTTTCTAGCTCTTGTCAAATACATATTAAAATCCCAATAATAGTCTTTGATTGAACAAATATTTTATTTTACCAAATGTTGATTTCATGATATTTTATGGTAAATATTAATTGCTTTTCATGCACCAGGATACTCATAATATTTACATGTTGTGATTTCAGTTTGGGGCTATTTCCTCAACATTATTAACACAAGCAAGGGCTCTTCACTTCACTTTAGGGGATCTAGCATAAGCTTTACATCTTTTATCCTACACAATAATTTGTTAATAACCAATCTCCCTTGGACTGTGAACATCAAAAAAAACACAATGGAAAGGTGGAGAAGAAAAGGAGATGATCTAAATAATATTGGAAATTAACGCTTTGTCTAAATATTACAAGGCTGAGACACAAAGAACTGTATACAACCACTGTGCTCTGGTCGGTAAATCTGTTTCTCATGGGGATGTGGTCTAGCAATTCGAAAACTCCATTATGTGTATACTGCATGCGTGCTAAATTGCTTCAGTCGTGACCAGTGCTTTGTGATCCTATTGACTGTAGCCCATCAGGCTCCTCTGTCCATGGGATTCTCCAGCCAAGAATGCTGGAGTGGGTTGCCATGCCCTCCTCCGGGGGATCTTCCTCACCTGGGGACTGAACCTACGTCTCCTATGTCTCCTGCATTGCAAGTGGATTCTTTACTGCTGAGCCACTGGGGAGGCCCATGTGTATACTAGGGTGCAATAGACTTCTCAACTTAAAAGCACAATCTACAAGTTGAGAATTATGTTGGTGGACAAAACTGAAGACTTAAGCCCAGAATGCAGCCTCTCGGATAGCTCTGAGAGATTGCTCCAAGGGCTAAGAGGGAAGCCAGGATATATAGTGGAGCTTTTGCAACAAATACCAGGTAGGAACTTCAAAAGATTTCTGTTAGTTAAGGAAAACCAGATATCTCAAGCTACTGAAATTAGTGCTTTTTTTATGTGTGGGAAGATGCAGAAGTCTGGGCTCCTTGACATTGTTCCTTTGATATGCACGCAGCTCTTTGGGGCCAGTATCTTGTGTTTTCCCATCCTGAGTCTCCATGGGGCACACTGCTGGGGGTGGCTGTAGAGGCTGGTGGCTCCATAGCAGCATCCTGTTTCTATCCTGAGTTTTCTCAGAGCTCACCTTCCAGTCAACTGTAATGTGATGGCTTGATACTGCAAACAACATCCTTTGTTTACTGATACGGCAAGTAACATTTGTTTCACTCACAGGTTAATATGTTATAAATATAGAACACCAAACTTCTTATTGTCAGAAAAAGAAGTTACAAGTAAGCAAGCAGGAATGCTAGGGTGAACATCAGTAACGCTACAGTAGCAGTAAGCACAGCAAGCACCCAGATATTAATTTCGAAATATCACACTCCAGCAAAAAAAAGCTGGACTCCTTTGAAAAACGGTTACTTCTAGGACTGAGGCAAGGGAGATAGAAGATGAGCCTGGTGCATCTTATAGTAGTAGAAAGCAGCAAGTGTTCATCAGTCAGTTGTGTCTGAGACCCATGGACAGTACCTCACCGAGCTCCTCTGTCCATGGGATTCTCCAGGCAAGAATGTTGGAGTGGGTTGCCATTTCCTTCTCCAGGGGATCTTCCTGACCCAGTGATCGAACCCGGATCTCCTGCATTGCAGGCAGATGCTTTACCATGTGAGCTACCAGGGAAGCCCCAGAAAGCGACAAAGTGCTCAGTAAATGAATAAAAAGTATATGAGCATCACAAAAGAACACCTGTGCCAACCTTGAAAGACTTCCCAATGGCCAAAGTTGAAACAGCTGGAACAGCAAAAGCAATTATAGTATTATGTTATAATTCAACAATAAAATAAAGATCTCCAAATCCATAATGATGTAAATAACTAATTGAATAAATAAATAAGAGTTCAAGTGATAACTACAGGAATGGGAGAAATAGAAAAACCACCACTAGAGCACCATTGTAAGTATTGCTTCAGGGATGATCCACAGAAGGATGCTAAGATCAGTAGGCAAACTTCAAGCAGAGAAAGGATGTTTACATAACCCCACAGTATCTCCCTCAGATATGTATTAATTATTCTGGTGGTTTTAACATATGTCCAAAACCTCTTTAATAATCCTCCCTGCAGGGGAAGCTTAATTCTCACCTTGAACATGAGTTTGGACATGTTGATTTGTTTCTACCAAATAGGAGAGTGGAGAAGGCTGGCAGGCACGGCCTCATGGAGTGATCAAGTCACCACCATCAGTAATAAGCCATGTTGGCATTATGGGATGATTCAATGAGATGGTCACTGTGGCATTCTTTCCCCAAAGCCTAACTTCAGACTAATCTTAATGAAAAGCAGGCAAGCCTAGACTGAGGAATAGTCTACAAAATACCTGCTCAGTGTTCCTCAAAAGTCAAGCTCATAAAAGACAAAAATTGAGAGACTGTCACCAACTGGGTTAAGGAGATATGATGACTAAATGCAACGTGGTATTCTGGGATGGATCCTAGAAGAGAATAAGAATATTACTTATTCTTATTAAAAGAAGATGGCAAATGTCTAATCAAGTCTGTAGTTCAGTTAATGGTATTTTTTATAAAAGACCATGCTTGTATAAGATATTAACATTAAAAGAAGGGAATTCTCTGTACTCTCCTTGCAACTCTTCTGTAAGTCTAAAATAATTTCAAAATAAAAAGTTAAAGAAACTAGTAGAAGCATTTTATATCTACTTTGTAGCATAGGTTAAGCATTCCGCAACATTTTTAAAATGAATGACTTAATCTATTTGACTGTATCTTCCTTAGTTTTTATGTGATTCCAGAACTTCTATTGAGCCATCCTCTAAGTACATTGGCAAAGTGAAAAAAAGTGAAAGTGTTACTCAGTCATGTTTGACTCTTTGCGACACCATGGAGTATAGTCTGCCAGGCTCCTCTGTCCATGGAATGCTCTAGGCAAGAATACTGGAGTGGGTTGCCATTCCTTTCTCCAAGGGATCTTCCTGATCCAGGGATTGAACCCAGGTCTCCTGCAATGCACACAGATTCTTTGCTGTCAAGGCCACCAGCGCTATATGTGGACTTTTTATAATTCCATCCTTTAGTGACTTCCATCTTCCTAATACGACCCATATTTTCCCTACCTGACACATCCTTCCTTCTTCAAAATGCAGTTCAAATATTGCCTTTCTGTGAAGTTTCCCAAGTATCTATAAATCTTTCTAAATATATTTTTGCACTTATGAGATCATACCTGATACATTAGTTTTCTGACTATTTAAAAATGCAAGTTTTCTAAAAGGAAGAGCCACATTGTTGTATTTTTAAATTCTTAATTTAACACCCAAAGACTGTAAAGGTTTGATAAAGTTTCCGTGGATGAAAAAATGAAAGGACAAATGACTGACTGTTCTGAGTATCTAACTTGTTTATTATATCCCATTATAAGTTATTGGACTGAAATATTAGTGTTTATCCTTTATTTAAACAATGTTTTTTGTTTTCTTACCTCACAAGAACCCATAACAAGTTTCATTTTATATATAAGTGATCACCTTACAATTCAGTTTAAAGAGGTCATTTACCACTGCACAGTTATGGCTTCTGGTTGTCTTTCCAGCAGGGTGGAGGGAAGGGTGATCATCTACCGTGATCTTTTCATTCACTGGGGCTATTTGGTGAGGAATTTTAAACTTTTTTTCAGGCTAGCTTACCTTGATCCTTTGCTAGAGGAGTGATATGCTCACTTTTAAAATATTTGCCAATATGGAGCTATGTTCCTCATCCTAGAAAAACAATTTTGAACTATTTTTATGTTCCTCTCTACAGTAACAATAAAATATGTTGCCACACTTAGAGCATCTTGTCTTATTTATGGGACAAATGAGATGCTGACTGACTTCATTCTTAGACAAATATTCTTCCAATTATTTCTTGTCAAAAGACAGGTGATAAAATACTTGATTAGTTGAAGTATGGTATACTCATTTATTATTATACATATGATATATTAGTATTTATTTCTCTATTAATGAATTTAAAATATGGAAAATTTTTATTTTCTTTAAAAAGATAGTGACTGAACTAAACAATATATTAACAATAAGAGAAGTTAAGGGAATTCTCTGTACTCTACAACTCTCTTTTTAGCTTAGAAAAGTCAAGCCATTAAATGGAAGGGAAGTGCTCTTATTGTTGAATTTTTTACTTGAAATATAGACTTACAAAATTCATGGGAATTTACATGACAAAGTCCAGAGTATCAATGTTGAATGATAATTTTGTTTGTATCATCATTTTTATGATTTATATTGGTTCATATTATAGTAATTATTCTTATTTAGTGTCCTGTTCACTCTGTTTTATTCATATACTAAATAATTAGTTAAAATGCATTTCTTTACAAATGCAATGCATTTTATCTTGATAACTCTTAAATCTGTCTACCCACCTGTAGATGTTGCATCTTGGAGACTACTTCTAATATCAGTTATTTATCCACATTTCCATTATTTTTATGACATAGTTATACTTTCCCAGTCTTATAAAACTGAAGCTGACAGATAAGTATTAAATGCATTGGATGGTCAGATCAGATCAGATCAGATCAGTCGCTAAGTAGTGTCCGACTCTTTGCGACCCCATGAACTACAGCACGCCAGGCCTCCCTGTCCATCACCAATTCCCGGAGTTCACCCAGACTCATGTCCATCGAGTCAGTGATGCCATCCAGCCATCTCATCCTCT
>NW_011494620.1:2209041-2216813 GCF_000754665.1 Bison bison bison | reverse complement strand
TCTTCGGTGCTCAGCCTTCTTCACAGTCCAACTCTCACATCCATACATGACCACAGGAAAAACCATAGCCTTGACTAGACAAACCTTTGTTGGAAAAGTAATGTCTCTGCTTTTGAATATGCTATCTAGGTTGGTCATAACTTTCCTTCCAAGGAGTAAGTATCTGTAGTAAATTATTAAAACTAGGTCCTCTCATAAACTTTGAACTTAGTTAATCAATGTCTCTTATAGTCTGGAGGTAAATTTTATAAAGTTAATTTAAATATTTCTTCCATAAAAAACTATATAGTGGCTATTACATTCTGTATACATGTATCATGGAATATGTGTGCTAATTTACATGTGTCTTAAATTTATAGAAATTTAAACTCAATTTTAACCTGTATTGACAAATTATTTTCATGAGTTTACATCTAGAAATGTTGCCAGTTAGAAATTCAAGGAAACTAAAGATGATCACCATCCAATGAATATCCGAGTATCAGCCACTTTTGTACATTGAACCACATTTGCAGAGCAACAACCCAGCACGTGGGCATCATTATCTACCAGACAGAGTCTCCAAGGAGAGGAGATAACTACCCTGAGGGTAAGTGGCAGGAGACTACAAAACCCAATTCTTAGGCTCCTAAACCAACACACCTTCTATTGTCAGTTTAGAAGCAGGGGTACTAAGGCTCTAGTGTTTTAATCTTATAAGAAATGTAAAATCACCTGAGGTCTCTCAGACCAAAACTTTCTGGGTTGTGAAATTTAGTTACCGTATTACAGTGTACGGTATGGTCAAGGCTGAAACTGAATAGGCATTTATTGTGTATCTTCTAGAATTCAAGCACCATTCAAGCTTAATATATTTTATCTTGACTTTTTAACACAGGATTCTGAGAGTCAGTGCTATCGTGATTTCACACATGAGAAAACATAACTCCAAGGTAGGTTATTATGTGTAGACCCCACACTGGTTGAAGGCATAGTATTGGGGTACAAACTAGCTGTTGCTGAGTACAAATCTTATGTTTTTTAAAAGTGCAAACTACAGACACTCAAAAGGAGTTCTAAATTTGACAAAAGAAGAGGCAGCTGAAAGTGCAGGGTATTGGGGTTCCCTTTGACCACCTCATGCGAGGAGTTGACTCATTGGAAAAGACTCTGATGCTGGGAGGGATTAGGGGCAGGAGAAGAAGGGGACGACAGAGGATGAGATGGCTGGATGGCATCACCAACTCAATGGATGTGAGTTTGAGTGAACTCCGGGAGTTGGTGATGGACAGGGAGGCCTGGTGTGCTGCAATCCATGGGGTCGCAAAGAGTTGGACACTACTGTGCCACTGAACTGACTGACTGACTGAGAGAAACAGACTTCACTTTCACTTTTCACTTCCATGCATTGGAGAAGGAAATGGCAACCCACTCCAGCATTCTTGCCTGGAGAATCCCAGGGACAGAGGAGCCTGGTGGGCTGCCATCTATGGGGTCGCACAGAGTCGGACATGACTGGAGCGACTTAGCAGCAGCAGCAGAGAAACAGAATCAATAGGAGAAACAGAGGATAGATAGATGACAGATGATCGGCAGTTGCTTTGGTGACTCAGTGGTAAAGAATCTGCTTGCCAATGCAGGAGACACAGGAGATGCAGGTTTGATCCCTGGATCAGGAAGACCCCCTGGAGAAGGAAACAGCAAGCCACTCCAGTATTCTTGCCTGGAAAATCCCATGGACCGAGGAGCCCTGAGGGCTACAGGCCATGGGGTCACAAAGAGTCGGACTCAACTGAGCATGCCTAGATAGATAGATACACACACACATACATAGATTGAAATGATATATGTCATAAGGAATTGACTCACACAGTTTGGAGGATGAGAAGTACCACAGTCTGTCGTCTGTCAACCCGAGAACTAAGGCAGCTGGTGGCATAAATTCCAGTCTCAGTCTGAAGGCCTAAGAACCAGGAACACAGTCCCAGTCCAGTATTAGGAGACCAATGTTTCAACTTAGCAGTCAGGCAGAAAGCGAATTCAGTCCTCCTCTACCTTTTTGTTCTCTATTCAGGCTCTCAAAAGACTGAGAGCCCACCCACATTAGGGATGGTAATCTGCTTCACTCCGTCCATTATTTCAAACGCTAATCTATTCTGGAAACACCCCATAGACATACCTAGAAAAGTTTAACCATATATTTGGGCATTCCAGCCAGGTTGACAAAATTAACCATCATACACAGAAATTTTTCAAAAATTATCAACTAGAGAAATCAGATGATTTTTGCAGAAATTTATCAAAGATCAAGTTAAACTCTATGCTATTGCTAAATCCCCCAAATATAACATTGATTAAGTATTGATAATAAAAGTTATCTCCTGTTAAGATGGTATTTGCTATAGTCATCCATTATATAACATTTAAAGAGGAGATCTAAAATAATTATTGACTAAAATATATTTCTAGTATATCTAATCTTCATTAAAATTCATACAAAAAAGTCATAGAATTTGAATAATAATGATTATTTTACTTCCAAATAATGTTGGTTTCATTGGCAGAAGGCTGTAATTACAATGTGTCAAACATCTGGTTTAAGAAAAATAAAATTTATATGTATTCCAATTTCTCATACTCCGTAGACAAAATATTTGATAGATATTTTTTTTTTTTTTTTTAGGTTTTCATCCAAATAGTCCACTAATGCATACAAAGCACCTATGAGGTTTTTAATATCATGGCGCTGGGGGATTGCAATTTTGAATGGTACACTGACAACTAAAATATCAACTTCCAGCTTTACTTTCATGATAATTTTAATAAACCAGCAGATGTTTACAAAACTAATAAACTGTTTTATCTGAGGTGGTGTGGGATCATATCTGTTAGAATTAGAGTAGATGTTGGTAGTTTAATTCCTCAATTTCCTTAGGGCAGCTGGGTCCCCAGGAAGCAGAGAAAATTAGCAAAGATCTAAGAGCTGTTTGTAATGGAGCCAGTCAGAATGGAGAATTCTATGAAATAAACCATAGCTCTTACTCGTTTCTTAAATCAGTTCCTTAAATTAATTTAGGCCAACTCTTAGAATAACAAGAGAACTTTGACTTAAAGAGAATTAGCTTCATTTAGTTAAAGTTTAAATGAAGACTTGGTGGAAAATAAACTATACCACTTACGTAAATAATCCTATCATATCTGTTAAATTTCCAAAGACATAGAGCTCAGTGAATTTGGAAGAATGTACTAATATGCCTGCTGATAAAAGCTGTTTTAAATGCGGTCTTAAATCATTCGATGCCAATATACTGAGAAGATAAACTTCTAGGATGAGTATTTAAACATCATGATTTAGCTTTATATTGCTAAAAAAAAAAAAAAGATCACAGTGTCATAGAGCAAATGACAGTACAGAATAACAGAATTCTCTGGAAGGCAAATCTATCATACATTTGGACAATAACCAAATAACCTGTGAAAAGTTGCTTTGCCAAATAAATGTCATCTTCTAAGTTGCTATGGTAATTACTATACTTGTTAGAGGTATTTGGGAGATGCTGAATTCCTTGTGCATAATGAACTTTTATGAAGTGTATTCTAAGCAGTCTGGTTTTAAAAAAACTAATTTGTTTTTACTCTGCATAATTGATGTTTGAGTTCAGCGTAGAAATAAACTCACTTGGTAAATTGAAAGGACATGAAAAGATTGGGTGAAAGATTTTAAAGTTCAAGACAAAAGGAAAAGATTGCCTTTTATAATATTTATGCCTTCTGCTTTCCTGTTAACTGTATAGTGCTTTTAGGATGTTATTCAATCTGAATTACCATCCAGAAACAGCAAAGAAAGTGAGCGTTGCCTTGCAGCACAATTCTACTGAGCTTTAACCTTCTGCGCTTAATTTAACATTGGGAGTGAAACCCACACTTAATTATTTACTAATTGCTACATCTCACAGGAGCAAAGGACTAAATTATGTTCTCTTTTCCTAGCTGCCTTCATAGCGAATTGACCCAGATTATTTGAGATGCTGTGACTGGAGAGTGGGGAGGGGGAGATGAGGGGACTGACTTGCCGTGGGTCTTTTTAGAAGTTATTTACAGCCTGAAAATATTCTCCAAAGAGAAGAGCCGGTGGGGGAATGACAAATAAAATTCCATTACGTTGAGTATAGGTTAATATGGCAGCCAAGAGTCAATCTGCCTAAGATCTGAGGGACTGATGTTTAGGCGAGGTCCGGCAGTGTTGTTGAAGAGTCAAAAGGATTCTCTGACAGCCAGTAATGAGGAATCTGAGGTTCAGAGTTAGGAGACCAACTACAGGTAAGGCAACTGCTGGAAAATTAGACAACATGATAAAACCCAGTCACTGGGAAACATAATGGCCATTCATTAACAGAGAGAATAGCAAAATGTGTAATAGGGGATAAAGAAAATTGGACTCAGAGTAGGGAACACACTTATAAAAACCCTTGTGACCTTGTCAAGTTAGTTATCTCACTAACCATCCTATGGGTCACTAATAATAGTGATTGCCCCAAGGGGGTTTCCTGAGAATTGAGTTCATACAAGTAAAATTTAGGACAGTGCCTAGCATACAGTGCCTAGTTCTCTAAGTGTTGTTTTTGTTGTTACAAGGAACAGTTTTAAAATAGACTCAATCTTTGGGGGTCTAACCTATAATGTAAGAACAAATTTCTAGGGACATGGAGGGACCGGCCTCGTTAAGTAGCTCCCCTAATGGAATTTTTGCTCCCACCTGCCTAGACCAAAGATTGCCTGGGCATGTGGAATAGGATTTAGCCTGAGGTGTTTACCATGTCTGCCTCTGACTGCTCACTGAAGCCCCCAGCTTCGATTGCTCACCCTTTGGCTGCATCCTCTGGATGTAACACTGAGTGGCTGCGTGCTCTAGCAGAAGTTGACAATTTTTCTGAGACACAGAAATGTATCTTTTCCTGTGACTTGGTATAGTTCTTTCATATTCCCAAATTTGTACAATCATTGAAAGATTCAGTATTTGGTAGGGAATAATAAAGATCACAGAGTAATTTAGAACATAATTGGCATAACCCACATTCTAAAAGGCGTAATAGGAGAGCCATTGTGTAAAAAGTCTAACTGCTTCTGAACAATGACAATTATCCTAGAAACAGAAACTAGCATAGAATCAGGAGCTCTTTCTCATCCTCATTCCTTTTAAAAACTCTGCTTCCTTTCCCTGGAATTCCTTGCTTCCACTAGTCACTGAGGATACACCTGGTGCACGCTCAGTCACTCAGTCGTGTCTGACTCTTTGCGACCCCATGGGCTGTACACCACCAGGCTCCTCTGTCTGTGGGATATTCCCGGCAAGAATATGGGAGTGGTTTTCCATTTCCTTCTCTGGGGGATCTTCCCGACCCAGGGATCGAACCCATGTCTCCCACATCCCTTGCATTGGCAGGCAGATTCTTTACCACTGAGCCACCTGGGAAGCACTGGGCAACATCTACTCATAGTTAAATACTTCCATAGCAAGCATTTCTCTCCCTCCAGGTACAATTAATGGTTTTCTCTTTGGAATCCCCAAGAAACACTTTACCAATCTCTACTGGAGAACTCGCCATGTGGTATTTATTACTGATTATTAACAAAAGTCTCACATCCATACATGACCACTGGAAAAACCATAACCTTGACTAGACGGACCTTTGTTGACAAAGTAATGTCTCTGCTTTTTAATATGCTGTCTAGGTCATGTATGGATGTGAGAGTTGGACTATAAAGAAAGCTGAGTGCTGAAGAATTGATGCTTTTCAACTGTGGTGTTGGAGAAGACTCTTGAGAGTCCCTTGGACTGCAAGGAGATCCAACCTGTCCATTCTAAAGGAGATCAGCCCTGGGTGTTCTTTGGAAGAAATGATGCTGAAGCTGAAACTCTAAAACTTTGGCCACTTGATGCAAAGAGCTGACTCATTTGAAAAGACCCTGATGCTGGGAAAGATTGAAGGCAGGAGGAGAAGTGGACAACGGAGGATGAGATGGTTGGATGGCATCACTGACTCAACAGACATGGGTTTGGGTGAACTCCGGGAGTTGGTGATGGGCAGGGAGGCCTGGTGTGCTGTGATTCACAGGGTCGCAAAGAGTCAGACACGACTGAGCGACTAAACTGAACTGAACTGATTAACAAAACTTCTCCTCTACTAGACAGTGTCCTCCCTGAGGTCAGAGAATTCTTGCTGCTGTTTTAACAGCTATAGCGAGATATAATTTGTATAAAAGTTCAACCACTGGGATTGTGTTTTATGTGACATTTTATCCTCAACCCTCAAGATAGTCCTGGTCTGCTATAGAATAAGCCTCAATAAGTCTTTTGCTGAAGAATGGAGCCCACACTGAGGGGTCAAGATTTCTGGGAGACACGAAGCAGACATGAAACAGACACATCCCAGTTAACTAGTTTGTCTTCAGGGTCAAGTTGGTAGATGAGGTTGCTCACTGTCACTCTCACTCAGTCTGAATACCTTCTTTTAAAGAATGTACCTTCAAATAGAGAGAAGGCCTTGCTTCACCAAAGGTGACTCCTTGCCTAAAACTGCAATGGACTCATATAAATGAATTAGCTTCAGGACCTTACTACTGGGCTCAGCACGCTATCTTCAGTCACTGAAAATGGGTGAAACAGAACAAACTACCCTGTCTTTTCCTTTCCTTTTTAATAGCAGGACAGGTTGTTTTAGGGATATAGAGAATAATGAATTGAGAAACATTCATGAATTAAACCTCTAAACATAAAAAAAAAAAATTAGTTACTGTACATTAGTGATTACAGGGGGGTCCAGTTTTGTCCCCCCAGTGCTAAAGAGCTCTTTTGATAATTCTAGATAAAACAAATTATATAATCAGTAAGTACAGGGAACCCTGTTTACTACTGTTATATTTCCTCCAAATGCTTCAAATAAAGCCTATATGAGAAATGAATGTCACATAGTAACTACCATTTAGGAGAAAAGAAACTGATGTAGACTGTCTTATTTACAACTAAAACAAAAAAAGATAAATGTGTGAATTTTTAAAATTATACCCCTAATAAAAACCTTCTGCTTAATTCCACCATGATGGTAAAACTACATCTATATCTTCACTATCCAAGCAAAAATATATATTTTAGTTTTATTAATAAAATTGTACTTTTTAGAAATAGAAATACCTAAATTGACTTCATAATAAATATTTAGAGTGAAGACAACAATGGAAATTTATGAAAACCGTGTTCTATCTTCAAAAAGCTAATTTCTCTTCATAGCTATCATAAATGTCAGGAATTCTGACAGTTGTGTTTATCTAAACAGCTAATACATTTGGAAACAATTTTTTTTGGAAACCTCATCTGTATATAATGAAGAGACACCCTTTCTGTAACTAAGAGCAAAAAGTCATATAACAAAACCGAATACAAATAACCTAGTATTGTAAAAATTTAAGTCAAGCTTTATGAAAACATGAAGGTTTTCCCTGGTGGCTCAGTGGCAATGATCAGATCAGATCAGTCGCTCAGCCATGTCCGACTCTTTGCGACCCCATGAATCGCAGCACGCCAGGCCTCCCTGTCCATCACCAACTCCCAGAGTTCACTCAGACTCATGTCCATCGAGTCAGTGATGCCATCCAGCCATCTCATCCTCTGTCGTCCCCTTCTCCTCTTGCCCCCAATCCCTCCCAGCATCAGAGTCTTTTCCAAGGAGTCAACTCTTCGTATGAGGTGGCCAGAGTACTGGAGTTTCAGCTTCAGCATCATTCCTTCCAAAGAA
>NW_011494620.1:2188238-2208296 GCF_000754665.1 Bison bison bison | reverse complement strand
TTTCTGGAACTCTCTTGCTTTTTCCATGATCCAGCGGATGTTGGCAATTTGATCTCTGGTTCCTCTGCCTTTTCTAAAACCAGCTTGAACATCAGGAAGTTCACGGTTCACATATTGTTGAAGCCTGGCTTGGAGAATTTTGAGCATTACTTTACTAGCATGTGAGAGGAGTGCAATTGTGCAGTAGTTTGAGCATTCTTTGGCATTGCCTTTCTTTGGGATTGGAATGAAAACTGATCTTTTCCAGTCCTGTGGCCACTGCTGAGTTTTCCAAATTTGCTGGCATCTTGAGTGCAGCACTTTCACAGCATCATCTTTCAGGACCTGGAACAGCTCAACTGGAATTCCATCACCTCCATTAGCTTTGTTCGTAGTGATGCTTTCTAAGGCTCACTTGACTTCATATTCCAGGATGTCTGGCTCTAGGTCAGTGATCACACCATCGTGATTATCTGGGTTGTGAAGATCTTTTTTGTACAGTTCTTCTGTGTATTCTTGCCACCTCTTCTTAATATCTTCTGCTTCTGTTAGGTCCATACCATTTCTGTCCTTTATCGAGCCCATCTTTGCATGAAATGTTCCTTTGGTATCTCTGATTTTCTTGAAGAGATCTCTAGTCTTTCCCATTCTGTTGTTTTCCTCTATTTCTTTGCATTGATCACTGAGGAAGGCTTTCTTATCTCTTCTTGATATTCTTTGGAACTCTGCATTCAGATGCTTATATTGTTCCTTTTCTCCTTTACTTTTCACTTCTCTTCTTTTCACAGCTATTTGTAAGGCCTCCCCAGACAGCCATTTTGCTTTTTTGCATTTCTTTTCCATGGGGATGGTCTTGATCCTTGTCTCCTGTACAATGTCGTGAACCTCATTCCATAGCTCATCAGGCACTCTATCTATCAGATCTAGTCTCTTAAATCTATTTCTCAGTTCCAGTGTATAATCATAAGGGATTTGATTTAGGTCATACCTGAATGGTCTAGTGGTTTTCCCTACTTTCTTCAATTTAAGTCTGAATTTGGCAATAAGGAGTTCATGGTCTGAGCCACAGTCAGCTCCTGGTCTTGTTTTTGCTGACTGTATAGAGCTTCTCCATCTTTGGCTGCAAAGAATATAATCAATCTGATTTCGGTGTTGACCATCTGGTGATGTCCATGTACAGAGTCTTCTCTTGTGTTGTTGGAAGAGGGTGTTTGTTATGACCAGTGCATTTTCTTGGCAAAACTCTATTAGTCTTTGCCCTGCTTCATTCTGTATTCCAAGGCCAAATTTGCCTGTTACTCCAGGTGTTTCTTGACTTCTTACTTTTGCATTCCAGTCCCCTATAATGAAAACGAATCTACCTGCAATACAGAAGACATGGGTTTGATCCCTGGGTCAGAAAGATCCCTTGGAGGAGGAAATGGCAGTCCACTCCAGTATTCTTGCCTGGAAATTTTCATGGACAGAGAAGCCTGGTGAGCTATAGTCTGTGGGGTTGCAAAACAGTGGGACACGATTTAGTGACTAAACAAGAAAATGAAAGTATGAAGATGATTTATTATAACTTTAAGAGAGGAATAGGAAGAATGGCAATGTTAGCAATGTGTCTAAAGTTACATGGCTCATTGTCAGAGACAACGACAAAAGCAGAGACTAATAGCGTCAGAGTCTAATCGCTACAGTCATTAAAGATTATCCAAGTTAAGTCATCTGTCTAGTTCTTGAATTCTCTCTCCAGCTTTTCCCTTTGAGTTGTCTCTTTCACCCTTGAATACTCTCAGCAACAGAGTTTACTAGTCTCTAAGAGAAACATTTAATCCTTGACAAGAAATATTACTGTTAATAGATCATCCCTTAGATGAGAAGAAAGTGTTTTCTTTATCATCTCTACCCATTCCTCTTTGTTCTAGCTTTTGGAGTCATGAAAAACAAGTCAAATATATTTTAAACTTGAGAGTTCTGCTAGTTATCAAGGACAGCTGATTTTTTCTTTTATAAACTAAAATTTCTTTTTGATTAAGAGGCTGTTTTTTTTAGTAAAATATATTGTGTTCTCCTTATCAAAAACTTAGAAAATTTAGGCAAGAACAGAAATCATTCAGTTGCCCATCAGTGACCTTTCTTAATTATGAGTGTATTAATAGTTACCACCTTCTCATAGGTTTTATCCTTGGTGTAGCTATTAATTTTACTGTGTTCAAAAATTTTTCCATGATTAGCAAAGATCTTAATATGCTTATTTTACATAATATTAATTTCTAATCATATTATTTTATTTAAGTGGCACACTTTTTATTAAGTAGATATTTAGCTCTTAATTGATGAGCTGACAATGACTGGTTTTTAAGTCTTGAAGTCTCTCCAGTTTTTCTCAACAATATGTAAGAGTTATTTTTCCTTTTGTGCATACATCATCACCTGCTTTATAAAATACAGCTCTAAGATAGATTCCTGGGAGAGATATTCATGGGGTAAAGGGCTTGAACCTTTCAAAAGACCAATATACATTTTTCCAGTTCCTTTCCACTTTCAACTATCACCAGCAATTTAACAAGAGAAATATTTTCATTGCATCCTTTCTGGTACTGGTCATTCTTTTATATATAATATGATCACATTTGGCATGCAATGTGTCTGTCTTACTGGTAGACTTCATAGTTATAGAGGTCAGTAAAGTAGAATGCACTTTCAAATGATATCTTCCAGGTATATTTTCTATTCTTGGAAGAAGCTGTTCTTTTTATTCTATGACTCTTAGTGATTTTTGTTTTCTATTTAATAACCTCTTCTCAGTCATATTTAGTTTTAATAATTCTCCTAGTTATTTTATCTTTTAATTTTCTACATTATGTTTTACTACTAAGAATTTTTGAATTCTGTGTATGCATACCATGAGTCTTTCTCATAGTCATTTCTCCACTATTTTTTGCTTAGAAAATTCTTCCCCACTGAAAGGATTGACTAACATTTGTTGATGCTTTCCCATCATTTTGTTTCAATATTCGACTTTTAAATGCAATTCAACCATTCTCATGGTATTCCGAAATAATTATTTCCAAAACTTTTAACTGTCTCAACATTGCTTATTATCATTCCATTTCCTGCCCTTATTTTTAATGCTTCTCTAATGATATGCTTTTATGAAATATGTATTGAATTACTTCTCTCTCTCTCCCTCACACACTGCTACCACCACCACTACCACCGCCAGCATCACCAGCAATAACATCTAAGCCCTGTGACATCTTTGCTTCTGCAGTAATCTAATTGGTATTTTCTTACATTTAAGAGTCATATATTTATCAAAAATTCTATTGCATACACATAGATTTAAGCCTTTTATATTACTTTTGCTATGATTACAAGATTTATTTCTTTCTCCTTTGGTCGAAGGACTCACTGTTTCCATAGTTAGCATTCATACGTATGCATCTGTGCACACACAATGTCAGAAACTGAATGTTGGCTATGGACTACAGGATCTGATTGTTCTGGGTGACTTTTGCATAAATTTTGCTCTTGAATATGTCATTTTCGAAACCAGGTTTTTTTGTCTTTCTTGGTGTAATCTGGTAAACTACTTTCTTGTAATATGTATCGCCTTCCCTCCACATTTCTTCTGAATATTGCTTCTTTTACAGCAAATTATGCTTTCGTTGTCAACAGGACAATTAGTGACACCTCTGACACAATGAAAGTAGTAAAACTGTTTCTGGTGTTGTAGTAGCAATATATATACCTTCATTCTTGTTACAAAATGGTATATCCTTAAAAATCTTCACATTCTGCAAAGGTATGAAAAATAGGGATATGGGAAAGGATTAGAGAAAGATTACCTCAAATATATTAAATCAGAGCTAATAAAATATTAATAAACCACCCCGACCACCCTACCAAAAGTAGATCTCCATCTTATCCCTCTTTGTTCAATAAAATATGAGCAGACACTTAAATCTCCACCTACATTCCACCATCAGTCTGAATTTTGCATTCTTTTTTTAAAGATTTTTTTTTTTTTTATGTGGACCATTTTTAAAGTCTTTATTTAATTTGTTACAATATTTTTTCTGCTTTTGTGTTTTGGCCACAAGGCATGTGGGGTCTTAGCTCCCAGACCAGGGATCAAACCCATGCCCTCTGTGTTGGAAGGCAAAATCTTAATTACAAGACCACCAGGGAAGTCCCCAAGTTTTGCATTATTAATCCTAGAGTTCCATGTTTCCTCCTTCATGATGTAGACTGTGGAATGGCACTCACTCGTTCTATTGGCAGATGGTCTCTCGGTTTTCACTGTTGGTGGTGGTTTAGTCACTAAGCTGTGTCTGACTCTTGCAACTCTGTGGACTATAGCCTACCAGGCTCTTCTGTCCATGGGATTTCCCAGGCAAGAATACTGGAGTGGGTGCTATTTCCTTCCCCAGGTGATCTCCCCAACCCAGAGGTTGAACTCTTGTTTCCAAATCAATCAGCAGCCTCAGATCAGATCATTCTCTCAGTCGTGTCCGAGTCTTTGCGACCCCATGAATCACAGCACACCAGACCTCCCTGCCCATCACCAATTCCCGGAGTTCATTCTGACTCACGTCCATCGAGTCAGTGATGCCATCCAGTCATCTCATCCTCTGTCGTCCCCTTCTCCTCCTGCCCCCAATCCCTCCCAGCATCAGAGTCTTTTCCAATGAGTCAACTCTTCACATGAGGTGGCCAAAGTACTGGACTTTCAGCTTTAGCATCATTCCTTCCAAAGAAATCCCAGGGCTGATCTCCTTTAGAATGGACTGGTTGGATCTCCTTGCAGTCCAAGGGACTCTCAAGAGTCTTCTCCAACACCACAGTTCAAAAGCATCAATTTTTCGGCGTTCAGCCTTCTTCACAGTCCAACTCTCATATCCATACATGACCACAGGAAAAACCATAGCAGCCTAAGTGACCATTAAAAGCAGAACTTGGATTACATACGTTCCCAGCTCAAGGCCATTCAAGAACTATGTTTTGAATACATTCCCAAATCTTTGCCCTGCATTTCCTGGTTATAGACTCATTGCCTCCACTCTCTCCCTTACATGCAGTACTCTATTGACAAGCTCTCCCTCTTCTACATCCTAGAATGCATCATGCTGTTCCTGCTTCACTGTTTTCCCACTTTCAGATCATTTTTAACATAATGGTCTTCTCTGAACTTTTAAATGTTGCTTAGCTGCCATTTTATCATCTTTCATGTCACAGAGAGGCCACCCCCAATCACCCTACAGAAAGCAGATCTCCGTCTCTCCCGGCTCTTGCCATGTTTCTCAAGGATGTTGACTTTCATTTCCCAGGGTGCTGTCAATGTTTAATACGCACATTTGACATACAGATGTTTAATAGATATTTTATGCCTGCAGCAAATATTCATTATACACTTGTTATGTACCAGACCCTTTTCTAAGCCATGCATGTAGATCAGTGAGCAATGGAGACAAAAATTCAACTGCTTAAACCGTAGAAATCATTCTTTTTATACCTATACTTTCCACATATTGTAGTGCCATCCTGTGATCAAATATGGTCTTTGTGTGAACAATCTTCCAAGGCGGTATGCATGAGACTAATTTTATTCCTTCCTGCATTTAAATAATTTTAAAAAGATATGAAATTCTAGTTTCAAAGTTCATGTTGAGAGGGGAGGCTTTTATCCATCTCAACTTTTCAGTCAATACCTCATTATATTCTAACCTTCAAATTTGCTGTTAAGAGGTCTGATATTAATCTGATCCTTTATTCATTTTATGTACTGGACTTCCCAAAATATTATCATGATTTTCTAGTAAAATAAGGATAAATTCATTATCACTCTTAGCAGTAGGGAGGACATCACATTGATATAGCTGTGTAGTGCCACCAGAGGGGCCAGCTGGAAAGAACATCCATAGAGATCTGCCCTGTGTGCAAGGGATTTAAGGTGGATCTTTCAAGATGGGAGAATGATGGAGACTGGGCAATATATGTGATGTTACTAATTTAGGATTGGTAGATTTAGCCAGAGCTTCCCTGGAGGCTCAGCAATAAAGAATCCTCCTGCCAATGCAGGAAGTGCAGGTTCGATCCCTGGGCCAGGAAGATTCCCTGGAGAAGGAAATGGCAATCCACTCCAGGATGCTTGCCTGGGAAATCCATGGACAGAGGAGCCTGGTGGCTACTAGTCCATGCAGTCGCAAAGGGTCAGGCACGACTCATCAACTAAACAGATTTAGCCAAGTGAGGGGTCTGGAGAGAATCTTGATAAGAAAGATAAGAAAGCTGTTTGCCCAGGTGAGCAGGATGTTATCTCAGGTAAATTTAATTGCAGGAATTTCTTGATGGGAACACTGAAATCTTGAATTATTTATTGGTTTACAGTCTTATCACCCCTGAGAAAACATTTTATAGAACAAAAATTTATTTTGACCTAGCTATTCCTTATGTTGAAAGTGGTAGCAATTCTCTTAGGGGATTTTTTTTTCTCCTCCTTTATAATTTTCTTAATCTATGAAGCAGCTGTTCTTCTATGTCTTACATGATGCTATGGCTTCTTTCCATATGACATCTTTTATCTTCTGTAATTATGAAACTTCTTGGTCATTACTACTAAAAATATGTCCCACACACCATTATTTATTTTCTCTTCAGTCATTTGCTATATTATAGATGTTGGCTCTTACCCATCTATTCTCTTTTTCTCTTCACTTTTACAGTTTCAAACTGGGAAAATGTCAACGATCTGAACTTTAAGTTTGCTGGTTCATTTCATGATCATTCTACCAGTATCACCAATTGCTTTTTTTAATTCTTACTCTTGATTACTTTTATTCCTCTGTTTTTCTCCTATCCTCTTTATAATTCTGTAAATATTAATATGCATATTTTAGTCTCCTATTAACTGGTATATAAACTTGATTTCTCCCTTTATGAGATATTCAGTTTGCCGGCCCTGGCTGTCTTGTACTTTTTTTTTTTCCCCCTCTGCGCTCTCATTTCCCTGGAAGTATCAGTCAAGTGACTTAAGTCTTACGTCCTTCTGAGA
This sequence comes from Bison bison bison, assembly GCF_000754665.1. Classification (NCBI taxonomy): domain Eukaryota; kingdom Metazoa; phylum Chordata; class Mammalia; order Artiodactyla; family Bovidae; genus Bison; species Bison bison. The sequence goes on along the minus strand of NW_011494620.1, from coordinate 2,201,275 downwards.
TTTAGATAGTAGTGATAGAAAGCATATTCCAAAGGTGAGAGTTATAAATGTGTTGATTTACATGTTATAGGTCTTTGTGGGGAAAAAAAAAGCTTGTGGGTAAGGTATGTAGAGAATAAAAATAGGTAAAAAAAAAAAAAAGAAAGAAAGCATTTTGCCCAGGCTATTCAGTAACTTATGACCACTGACTGGCTGTCCAGCTATTCATTGTGGCATTCAGTGGGCTAAACAATCTTTCAGCACATGATTAAAGAAATTTTACCCTCTTAATTTTATTCCTTTACCCCAAAAAACAGAGAAATAATTCTAAAAATATAATCATTAATTTGTTGATTCATCAGTAAATTTGGGGCAGTAACCACTTGCTTTGGATTGGGATGCAATACTGTGTAAGTCCCAATCTCTTACACAGTAAAAAGAAAAACACAGTTCACAGGGTCTATGAAGATGCATAAAGGAGGTCATTAACTCTGCCTTAAGAGGAAGAGAAGAAAAATCCACAGAGGCTGTGATAGTTCACAGAGGTTTTAAAATTTGGCAGGAGTTGCCAGAAGGCTCAAGGGGAGGAACAGAATTCTTATTCTAAGGAACAATATGAGAAAATGCTTCGAGCTGTAGTGGCCAAGTAGTTTGGATTCTTGTCAGTGTAAAATCAGGTTTTTCAGGGTTTGACTTGGGAGATACATCTAAGAAAGCATTAGAAGCCAGATCATGCAGGTCCCATATTCTATAATAGGTTATTATTTTCCCTGTGGATGGTTATGAGTCATTTAAGGATTATAAGTACAAGAGTGATTGAATCAGATTTATATTTTAGAAATTTTAGGCATGTGGCATTGCGGAGGCTAAATAGGGAGGAAGCAAGGATAATATCAGTGAGATTATTACAAGGATATTGGTGTAGTCGTGTGAAAGATGATGAAGAAAAGGGCCTGGAATTAGGAATGATAGTAAAAATGAGAGCATTATGCTTTTATGTGCACAATGCATTATGCCAAAGATACTGATATTATAATACTACACCAATGGGCTTCCCTGGTGGCTCAGAGGTTAAAGCGTCTGCCTCCAATGTGGGAGACCTGGGTTCGATCCCTGGGTCGGGAAGATCCCCTGGAGAAGGAAATGGCAACCCACTCCAGTATTCTTGCCTGGAGAATCCCATGGATGGAGGAGCCTGGTAGGCTACAGTCCATGGGTCGCAAAGAGTCAGACACAACTGAGCGACTTCACCTTCACCTACTACACCAATAGCAAGAAAAAAAATCCAAATAGGTTTGAGTGTGAATAAGTCAACTGGGAAATTTTTATTTCCTGTCAGATTTCAGAAAAAAAAAAAAGAATACAATCTAGATATGTGCTGTACTATCCTAACAAAAAAAGGAGTCTTTATTTCTCGCTGTATCATGAGCTCACACCTGTACAGATGTATCCTCTAGCAGTTAGGGAATCAAAAGTCAAAAGAAAAAGAAAGGAAGTTGTTTGGGCAAATTTTATTTTACTTTTAATAATGTTCACTCAAAAGTGGAGATTTCTGTTTATTTTCTTTCCTTTGTGTTTTTCGGAATTCAAGTTCCCTGCTCTTTCCACCACACGCCTAAGCTCATCCTTTAGGGAATATGCCTTCTGATCGCTATAAATATCTGAAACTTTTGTTTTCCTGTGTATCTTCAAGATGTTTAGATAACTGCAGTTTTCATAACTAGGGACAATTTTTTAAAATTTCTCTTGAGATTGATGTCAAGGTGAAGCTCTCTTACATTTTTGTTTCTTAAGCCCTGAACATATTTAGGAAAAAGAAATATTGGGTTAATTTAAAATTCACGTGCAGGATTTGAGTCTTTCTGCATCACATTCCATATCTCTTCCAAGTCCTAGAAACATAACTTGATGAAGCAGCCATTTCATTTCCAGTTTATGCATCATAAAGGGATCATTGAAATCAAAGGATCTGCTAAACTCTGTAACTTATGGGGAAAAAAATTTTCCCCCTCAGAAAGTTCATTCTGAAAGTGCAGGATCAGGAATAGGCTTTTATTTCCACATTGGAGATAAGTATATTTGCTTCACTGAGTCCCATGTTCTTTTACAGACTTTCTATCCAGTAGCAATTCCATAGTTTCTGATAAGAGTGTCAGCTCAGGAACCATCAGCCTTATCAGCACCTTCTCTTTGCGATTACATTCATATATCACATTTTTAAATTGTTAACCTTGATTTTTGTCCTTCAGTTAGTATCACTGCATCTCAATCCAGAAGGACAAGTCAATGTACTGAAAAAATTATGTACTCTTCCTTACTTTTTAAAGTTTTTAGTCATCATTCAGAGTTACTCCATCTTTTCTCTCCCTCTCCTTTTCTCTTTCTCTATATTTTACTATCCCATTATAAATAACTCAATTTTATATTTTATATATTACATTTTAAATGTATTTTAAATACATCTAACCTTCCCAACATGAATTCTAACTTTTTCCCAATCCAGGACATTTGAAAGAAGATAGGAGATAAATGGTCTTCCTTAGCCCAAACTCTCCTGATTCTTCTCACCTGTCCTTCATGAGTATTGTTTTTCTCACTTTATGGATGGAGAGACAGGTTGTCTAATGGGAAGTCTCATGCCCAATTCACAACTTAAATATGATGTGGACTAGAATATGTCTTTTTTTATTGAAATATAATTGCTTTGCCATGTTTGTTAGTTTCTGTGGTACAACAAAGTGAATCAGCTATATGTACACATATATTCCCCCCCTCTTAAGCCTCCCACCCTCCCCTCATCCCATCCCTCTAGTCATCACAGAGCACTGAGCTAAGCCTCTTTTGCTATACAGCAGGGCCCCACCAGCTTTCTGTTTTACACATGGTAGTGTATATATGTCAATACTAATCTCCCAATTATCCCACCCTCCCCTTCCCCTCCCCGCCATGTCCAGCTGTCCATTCTCCACATCTGTTTCTCTATTCATACCCTGCAAGTATGTTCATCTGTACCATTTTTCTATATTCCACATGCATTAATATATAATATTTGTTTTTCTATTTCTGACTTACTTCAATCTGTGTTACAGATTCTAGGTCCATCCACATCTCTACAATGACCCAATTTCAATTCCTTTTTTATGGCTAAGTAATATCCTGCTGTATATATCTTTATCTCAATATTGTATTACTTTTTTTGAAACATACTTGTGTAGTTTACATTTATGACAGTCCTCTGGAGTAAATGAAATGGATTTTAATGTCTAATTTCTCATTATCTGTCTTCTCTTTTCACCCAATTTCTTGTATATATTCTATGTTGTCCACTAATCCCTTCATTGTCACCAACATCTTGCACTCTGACAAGGATAATGCTGTTTACTATCTAATTTCTATTGGATACCATGAGTAATAAAATAAAGCAAATGTAATAAAATAAAATTCATTTTTTCCATCTTTGAGACTGATTCATGATCCTGATTGAGTCATAATTCATATGAATTTCTTATAGGCTGTGTATGTGTATGTTCATACTTTCATTTTAATTTATATTTTGGGCAACAATCAAACATTAGTCTTAAGCAAAAATGTTGTGGTGAGAAACTTCAGATTCAACTCTAGAAAACGAAGGACAAAGAGTAAGGTAGTAGAGAATGTGTACTGCTGAAATAGAATAGAAATGGCAGTTATTATCATCATAAGGTATTCATACTGTAGTCCTGATAAAATTGCCACGTGAAAAGTACATCACTGATCACACAAAACTTATGGATGCTGACATGAATAGACAAGGAGTGCTGGGGAAGTGGGTGACAATTACCTTCTTAAGGCAGATATTTTAATGTTACTGCTGATGCGTATCTGGAGTAGGAAATGGCAACTCACTCTAGTATTCCTGCCTGGAAAATCTCATGGACAGAGGAGCCTGGTGGGCTATATAGTCCATGGGGTTGCAAAGTCAGACACGACTTAGTGAATAAACATCAGCTGATATATATATGGTACATTTGTGGTTAGAAAATTAAAATGATGATATGTAACATCATAATGATGTTCATTTATTGAAGCTTTGGTATATCTGAGGAATATTAAATTGTCTTTACCTGATAATATAAATTTTATTCCTGTTACTCTAGTAAATTAAAGCATCCTCCAATAACTGAAATTACAATCAGTTCAATTAAGAAATTTAACATCTAAAATGGATACATTTGAAAACCAGTATTACTTTTCATCTTCCTCCAAAAAAGTAATATTGCCATTTAAAGAATTCACAACACTCAGTCTCCAATTGTGAAAATAAATGTATATCATGCTATGTAGTTGATCATAATACGTTTAAAACAAAAAGATTGATAAGATGGGAAACATTTGAGAAAAATATTTTGGATTATAAGATTGCCACTTTTTGCTTAGTCTATAAAGAGGCCTTAATAAAATGCTGAATCTAATATGCCAGAAAGGAACAAATTATGAATGTACAGCATTGTATATTAGACTTTGAACCTAGATATTTGAGAAATCATGATGAATAATCTGGACATCAAAAATTAAAACTTAACTGCTTGGTAATGCAAACAATGAATAATTTCTCAAATTGAGAACATTACATTAAATATAATCACATTTGTTAATGCAATGCATATTTAATCTATAGTTAAAGCATTATTCAAATCTGGCTGAGTTATAAAATGATAAGGTCAATTAAGATAAATATGCATATTAAGGTACCTAGAATGCCCCATTTATTTTAATTTGATAAGCAAATGTATGTAAATAAATATGTGAGTTGAATATTAATGACATAGAATAATAAAATAGTTCAGACTGTACATATAAAATCAGGAACTAATAGAAATAAAGAAGTTATGCTCATAGCAATATATTTTTATAAACTTTGTATCATTAAGATGATTATGAAATCAGCAAGACTTTGAGAGACATTGGATATTTTTTATTAATCTATTTTGAGATGATAATCTCATTTATTTGAAGTAATTTCCTCATCTTCAAGTGTATCTTTACTGTAACCTCAAAATAATATTATGTTTTACAATAAATATATTCCTGCCTTGTGATTTATTGTTCTGTGCTTTGGAGGTAAGAGAATTAAGAAAAATAGCATTTTCATAATAAACCATATATTTAATCCCTTTCTAAATGTTTTCTTTGGAAATTAAATTGCCTAGACACATCTTGATAATACCATCGGTTCACATTCTTTCTTCCTCAATTAATTTACCTATATGAGGAAAACAATACAATTATACTCATCAGGCTTGGTATGATATTTTATTGACATTAATATCACTAAATAACATAAACTTTAATGTCAGTTCTTACAAACATTAAAAATAGAAATGAAAATGAAAAAACACTTTGCCAAGATGTTGATATTCTGTAACCTCAACAGCATCTTCAAGATGAGCAAAATTTAACAGTGAATGACATACTTGAAAATCCCTGGTCCATTTTGCAGACCTCATAGGTACAACCTTTGACTTTCAAGGTTCCCTGTTAAAAACAATATGTGTTTATGATAAATTTTGTAAATAATTTTTAAAAATTACAGGTGCAACCCCTAAAAAATGTCAGTTTTAAAGTCATCTTTAAAAGCAACTTGTTATGGAACTTCCCTGGTGATTCAGTGGTTCTGACTTCACTTTCCAATGCAGGGAGTGCAAGTTCGATCCCTGGTTGGCGGGGCTAAGATGCCACATTCCTCATGTCCAAAAAAATCAAAACAGTAAACAGAAACAATACTGTAACAAATTCAATAAAGACTTAAAATTTTTAAAAGTAACTTGCCAAATATTAGCCTTTCTTTATTCTTCTTAGATAAGAAGTTTTGTAACCTGTGTTTTGAGATCACTGAATAATTATTACCTTCTTCCGGGGTTTAAAGGGAAAATAACTTAATAATTAAGTTTTATCATTATTACTGGCATTGTTGTGATTTAAATGTGATGCAGAATCATTAAAAAGTGTGCTAACCCTAATCCTTTTGTGTTTTGGTTTTTGTTTGCACTTTCAGAGACAAAGACATAGGATGGCATGAACATGGCGCAGTTCTATTACAAAAGAAATGTTAACGCCCCCTATAGAGACCGCATCCCTCTCAGGATAGTCCGAGCAGAATCCGAACTCTCACCCTCCGAGAAAGCCTACCTAAATGCTGTGGAAAAGGGAGATTATGCAAGCGTCAAGAAATCCCTAGAAGAAGCTGAAATTTATTTTAAAATCAATATTAATTGCATCGATCCTCTTGGAAGAACTGCTCTTCTCATTGCAATTGAAAATGAGAACTTGGAACTCATTGAACTCCTCTTAAGCTTTAACGTCTATGTTGGAGACGCCCTATTACATGCTATCAGGAAAGAAGTTGTGGGAGCTGTCGAGCTGTTGCTGAACCACAAAAAGCCCAGTGGAGAAAAACAGGTACTTGCAAAAATATTGGTTTTCATTTATTTTACATGCAGAAGGTTGCTATGGATGGTCAAATTCTCCCCCAATTTTAAGAAATATTAGCACTGAAATCAAAACTATTATGATAGAAAACTACTGCTAAGTACACATTTTATACTCTACAGAAGTCACCATCACCTGCACCTCTTACCCTGGCTAAGGAGCCTTTAATGAGAACCAAAGCAAAACTAAGTAACCTATGGTGGCTTCCCATACATTAGGGACATGTTTATGTAATAGTATATAAATTTAGGGGGGTGGTGCTACCGTGTATATTTGGTGTTTTCTCCTTGTCCTTCATTTTCTGAACATTCTGCAGTAACAGGCTGAATTCTTTTGCTATTTTTCTTTTTAACCTTCTTGCCTGTTTTGGAATTCTGTATCTTATTGCTAAAGTGAGTTGTACATCTAACTCTGATACTGCTTTTTAGCAAACTCTAATGAATTCTTTTAAATGGAGACAAATTTTTTAAAAAAGCAAAAAAGTTTACTAGAAAATAACTGTAGATTTAATATATCACACTTACTATTGGCAAAATGTAGTTGTATCTTAATGTCATCAGTATAAACTAAGCTAAAATGGTACATGATTATAAATACTATCTGGTTTTTATTCCTGTTATCTCCCTATTTTTTATCCCTAAGGAAGTGGAAAAATCATAGACAGAAATGAATAAGGAATCTATTTTTGTCTGTCTACATTATTCCCTGGTACTGCCCTGTATCTGAACTATTTGATCCTTTATCCTTTCCCATTGAACTCTTCACTTCCCGACATCAAGCCTCATTGACTAATTGCAGAAGACACTGCCTGTATTTCAGTGGCTCAAAATCTGTCCTTTCAAGTAAAATCTTATAAAAACATTTGTTTTTACACCTCTGGCAGTTTCTGTTCTATTTGATAAAGGTGCAAGTATTTTCTGCAAATGACGGACTCTTAGAGACATTGTGGTTTACTCACTACGTCGTGTCTGACTCTTTGTGACCCCATGGACTGTAGCCCCACGAGGCTCCTCTGTCCACGGTATTTCCCAGGCAAGAATCCTGAAGTGGATTGCCATTTCCTTCTCCACGGGATCTTATCAATTCAGGGAGTGAACCTGGGTCTCCTGCACTGCAGGCGGATTTCTTTACTAACTAAGCCATCTTAGAGACATTACATTCTTTTAAAGCAAGACCTGCTGTAGCTATTATACCATTATCTTTGCTTTACTGGAGGACTTTGATCAGAATCATTGCCATGATTAAGACAAGAATTTCAAAGCTGGATGTCTCCTGAAAAGGTCTCCCCAAAAGTCTGTGTTCTTTGGCCCATTCTTATGTCTTAACATCAGGCACCCTTTTCCCTCACCTGGCTCCAAACTTTGATAAAACAACACTCCACAATGGCAATACCTCTTTGCTTTTTGCTTTACTGGTTTTTAATTTTTTGTTTCATATCCAGTTGTTTGGGTTACCTTCCCACCATATTGATCTGCACCTTGATTATTAATAAAAGGTAGTAAAGGTTTGCAAAGGTTTGAAATCTGGCAGGAGTCTGAAATATCCCAGGCCATGTATTTCTGGACAATTTCTCTTGTATCAGTTTGTAAGACAAGAATTTTCCAACTTGTACTATCCTTGACAGGGGTGAACAGGTAGTAGTAACATTTAAAGACATATGTTATGTTATATCCCAGTTTTCCACCACTAGAGAAACCGGACACTTAGACAGGAATGAGTAGGAATCTGTTCTTATCTGTGTAAGTTAGGTGCTACTTCCCCAGTCACCTTGTGAATTTGAAACACCTTGCACAATCATACTCCTAAAGTATTTGCATTCCTTAATAACAATGATCTTATATTGTATACCCTCTTGTTTATTATGTATAAAAGCAACCATGAGACAGACTTGGGACTGTGTGTCTAGATCATTTAAGATTGTAACAGGTCTGTAGAACAAAATTGCTATTGTGTTTTTCCTGCTTATTACTATATAATCTTCTTAATTTTATTGTCTAGAGAGCAGTGACCAAACATTTCAGTGTCTCTTTAGTCAATGACATTTGTTCTGGCCAAAGTAATTTGGTGTCTGGAGAAGATATCTGCTATTATGAGATTGTTTGTTGGAAGATGTTCAACTTCTGAGCTAAACTCTAGTCTGACAAGTAGGTCTTGGCTTTTTAGAGGCACTTGATCTGGAACCCTGATCATTAATAAAAGGCAGTAAAGGTTTGCAATCTGTCAAGAGTCTGAAATATCCCAGGCCTTGCGTTTCTGGAGGATTTCTTTTATATCAGTTCGTAAGCCAAGAATTTTTCTTTTTTGTTTGCACATTCTAGAATTCCTCTTCAGCAAAGACCCTGAGAATCAACAAAAGTTGTATCTTTTGGTTTGAACTTTGTAATTTGGAAAGAGCAACTCCAACCTACCTCAGAGTTCCTGGTATCTTGTACAATAAAAGTGAGGGTGTAACACCAGGAAATGTATACAGTATGGCACATAAAAGAGGTCCTTGGGGTTTGTGGGGGAGAGAGGGGGGAAGACGAACCCCATTAGAGCTTGGCTGTTTATCTGTGACTTACTTAGACAATGCATCTCTTAAGTATGGCCAACATCATTTGGAATAAAAGTTTCCATTAGCCAGCATCTGGTAGGTAACAAATAAATGCTTGACAGGATTTTTTATCTCATAAATTGTAATTCCTTAGAAGATTCTTGTGATCATGAAAGCCATTTTGTGTTTACTCTGTTTGCCTCATTTGCAGTCTTACAGGCCACCCTCAAAGACCCTGGAACACATTACCATTAATTTTGTTGAGGTCACTGAAGCTGAGTGTTAAAACCTAAGAACAATAATATCCAAGTGGTCAAAATCAGCATAACTTGTCTTAAAATGAGTCAAGTAAAAGGATCTATTATAAAAACACACAAATCTGATGATCAGGACATTTAAAACTTAAAATGTGACAGATGTGGATCAGGAAATAGACTCTTCTCTGACGAATGTGTCACATGTTAATTTCTTTCTCTGGAATAAGATGCAATGCGTGATTGCCTCCTGAAATCATGGGGGCTTGAGATTTCAGATTACTCGGCTTATTCTTCCAGTACATTCTCCAGGGAACAATTTACAATTTGCATATGCTTTTTGGGCCAGGTCTGAGCCCCGTCACTGGGGAGGAGACATGATTTTTTTTTTTCTAGAGTCTAGTTGTGGAGAGAGACAGGAAAAATATCATGGGGATATGAGTAAATGTAATCACAATGGAAAAGAGAAATCAATCCTTGGGTAATTATGAAACTAAACTGACTAGACATGGTAAATACAAAATATTATTGGGTGGAGGGCATCGGGGGAGCAGGAGAAAGGCCTGAAGGAGAAGGACGAATGTTTGTTTATAACCGGGGAAAGTTAATTCCAGTAACTGAGGTAGAGACTCTAAAAGAGGTATATGAGACCTGTTTGGATATACTCAGCTTTTGCTTATTGACATTGACATCTAGGAGATTATCAGACATTTTGGTCTTAAGAAAGGGGTTTGGGATTGATATACAGACGATAGGGAGGACCTTGAAGTGCATAAAGTCACCTGTCTTCCAATCACTTTGACATTGGTTGTATGTCCTTTCCCTTGTATATTGTTTAACTGTTTATAATTGTGAGTATGTTAAAAACTTTTCTCAATGCCACATCTAATAAATAAATAAATGGGCACAGATTATTAATTATTTTCTTCCCTATTTCATGTACTTCTTCATAAATCAAGATACTTAGTCCTTAGTGTTTTCATTTTTACTATAAAAAATGGAAAGAGCAATACTTTCTTTCTTTTCATGTAGTATACAGCATGGAGAACCTGTCATTCTCCACATTGGGCAGGGAGATGGGAGATTACATATTCTTACTGAGACTGCTTCCTGGCTGGAATCATTACTCTGGTACTTTCTGCTGATTTTACTGAACTTTTCTTTAACCTCCTTAATGCCGTATTTCTCCGTAGGGAATAACCAACAGTGACTTCTCAGCTCCCTTTTTTCAGTCAGTTGATTGGTTACTTGACTTCTAATTATTTCTAGCAGACCTTTCTCTTTGATGTCTTCTAAGGCCAGGTTCAATTTCAGTTTCAGCTGCTTTAGTAAATGTTTATCAGAAGCAGAACTTTCTTTTTCACTCTTCACTTAGACACTAGTACCGAATCTTCAGTACCATCAACATTTCTGGGAGGACTTCTTACTTCAGTTTGTGGGATCCCACCCCAAGAGTCTCTGATATAGCTGGTCTGGAAGGGGTCCCTGGGACTTGTGTCTTGGTTTCTCACAAGTATGAAAGTGATACTAATGCTTCTGTTCTGGAGACAACACTTTGAGAACGGCTGACTTAGAGAATGTTGAAAACTACAGAATACCTATAGTTGTATACCTCGTGTTAGGTATGGTTGCATTATACCATGATAACCTTGCTTTGGGGAGATTTCAAATAACTATCTTAAATACCAGTGATTAAGTGGTATTTAATACAAAATAATTTTCCAATTTCACTAATGCATTTATTATATTTTCCCTTCTTTGGGAAAAATACTTTGCTAAACATTACTTATCTATTCAGTAGTTAAGATCCTAGAGTATTTCAATTGAAGAAATTTTGATTTGAAAGCCCCACTAAAAAGAGTATCAGATTTTATCATTTCAAGAGACCTTGGAGATCATCTAACCCAGTCACTTTGTTTTGTAGAAGAGGGAAAAGTATTTGGGATTTAACCTGACCAAAAGAATCTATAAACCAATATCTAGCATCCAACCTGCAGATAGCCTGAATGATGAATATTCATCGAACTTGTCATCATGCCAGTAACTCATGATAAGAAGTTTATTTGCATTATCTCATTTCATCTTCACACTATCTGGTGAAGGTTGGTCCCATTGTTCTCCCCATTTACAGATGAGGAAGTGAAAGCACAAAAGTATTAGTGACACATCCCAGATCACAGAACCAGGAAATATCAGTGCTGGAACTCGAGTCACGGAAAATCATCACCAGGCTATCTGGCTCCAGCCACTGTGCCAATTTGGATAGCAATCATTTAAATGATTAGCTAATTATCCTATTTAGGATATGAGTTACATAAATTTAAAAGAGCCTCTAGAGTTACGTATTTAGGCTGTGCCTCTATCTTGTCTATTATGATAGCATTTATAATTTAGTTGCTCAATTGATACTAAGTCATTAGAAGTAATTAGAAGCTGTGGAATGCCAGGGAAGAGTAGACTTGAGTGACAGAAATGCTGACTTCTAGCCCCGTTCAACACTTGCTAACAGGACAAGCCTCTGAAAATCATTCTGAGCCTTGGTTTTCTTGGTATTAATTGGAATCATAGAATTAACTTACTTGCTTCTTCATGTCTGGTGGTGTTAAAGTTCTGTAAAAGTGTTTCATAAGTTGACATGTAATAACAGCATAATATATTGTATTACTATATTATGTCATAATCTCTGTCTTCCTATTGACAAACAAATATACCAATAACACAACATACACTAAAACATAAAGTTCAGCATGGGCAATTTACCTTCTGGAGTGCATAGCTTCTTTTTCATTTGAAAAATACAATTACTGGAACTAGAAACCCTATTTAGGGAGGCCAAAGGAGAATTTAATTGTTTACCCTTTTCCTTTCTATCTCAGTGCGCCTAGGGGATTTCAAAAAATAATTTCTGTGGATATGCTAATGCAATTTGTGGCTTTAGAAAGAGTACCTATTATGTAATCAGGAAATCAAAGGATGAAATAGGAGACTGGCATGAACAAGTTAATGTAAATATGCATCCAACCCAAAATATACCCTGCTGACTAAAAATAAGGGACATTTTTAATTGATATGGATGCTAATAAATATATCCCTGGCTACTGGGAAGAGATAGAGTTTACTTTTATCTCTCGTCTTCATTTGATTTTAGTTGCTGGACTTTAGAGCAAGTAATTTACTTCTGCAGACTCATGAATTTCATATAGTCCTTTTTAAATGTCCTGTGCTAAGGCAGCCTATATATTCTAGTCTTTAGAGCTGCCTCTTGCAGAGTGAAAATATTTCCACTTCCTCAGTGGTTAACCAGTTGAGGTTACCCTTTTTGATTTGCTTCTGTTACATTCTGGATATTCACGGTCAGTTCAGTTCAGTCGCTCAGTCGTCTCCGACTCTTTGCAAGCCCATGAATCATAGCATGTCAGGCCACCCTGTCCATCACCATCTCCCGGAGTTCACTCAAACTCATGTCCATCAAGTCGGTGATTCCATCCAGCCATCTCATCTTCTGTTGTCCCCTTTTCCTCCTGCCCCCAACCCCTCCCAGCATCAGAGTCTTTTCCAATGAGTCAACTCTTCGCATGAGGTGGCCAAAGTACTGGAGTTTCAGCTTTAGCATCATTCCTTCCAAAGAAATCCCAGGGCTCATCTCCTTCAGAATGGACTGGTTGGATCTCCTTGCAGTCCAAGGGACTCTCAAGAGTCTTCTCCAACACCACAGTTCAAAAGCATCAGTTCTTCAGCACTCAGCTTTCTTCACACTCCAACTCTCACATCCATACATGACCACAGGAAAAACCATAGCCTTG
>NW_011494620.1:2170811-2187322 GCF_000754665.1 Bison bison bison | reverse complement strand
TGAAGGCAAGAGCAAGAGAGAATTATAAAGTATTAAAGATGTTCTCCTTCCTGGTGGTTCAGATGGTAAAGAATCCGCCTGCAATGAAGGAGACACGGTTTCAATCCCTGGCTTGGGAAGATCCCCTGGAGGAGGGAATGGCAACCCTCTCCAATATTCCTGCCTGGAGAATTTCTTGGACAGAGGAGCCTGGCCAGCTACAGTCCATGGAGTCACAGAGTTGGACATAACTTAGTGACTAAACAACAACTTCCCAAAATACTTATCCTATTGTGAGACAAAGCTGGATACATCATCAATTACCCTTTCTTTGTTTCTGGATGGAAAATGTCCATAGAAAATGTTTATAATATTGTCCACCATTAATATGAAAAAGCTGAAAATTATCCCCCATGTGATCCTTATAATGTCAAGTAGAAACCAATATAAAGTATTAATAAGTACTTTGAAAGTCTAAAAATTAAATTAATTCCTATTATTCCATAGCAGGGAATTTAAATGCTGTTACAACATAGATAGAGCCTAGATTTCCTTTAGTCATCTGGCAAATGGCAATCATGAGTGATATGAATGATTCTGCCCTAAATGGAAGAATTTTTTAAAAGATGGACTATGTTTCACTGTTAATATGATAAAGTGGTTTAAGCTAACTGGTCATTCTGACTCATAAGATATTACACATTGACATTTTCTTTTTCTTGATGACCAGTAAATTATAGATAAGCAGTCCTCCAGAATTCTCTTGTTCCTTCCTCTCAACATATCACACTTATTATAAACGTCATCAGCATCATCATTAAATATGTTTGGAATGCACAAGAGCAAAAAGCTTTTAGCTCCTTCTGAAACTCAAGTGAAAAAAAAAGGATGAAAAACAATCTCAACCAATAAAGCAAAGCTTCAAGCATTGAGGCATTTCCATCTGATGGTGAGAAAATACAAGACAGAGTCCTTATTTTCTGTTTGTGGACAAGGAAGGAGGGAAAGATGGTAAAGAGGTTTGAGAGAGAAAGATGTGGCTGTAAATCCTATCTTATCATCTAGGCAAATTGTTTGAGCCTTGACTTTCTCATAAATAAGAAGGAGATAATAGTCCCTGCTCACAAGGTTGTTGTAAAGATTAGATGGTTAGCACACTAATAGTCTATGGGGTCACACAGAGTCAGACATGACCGAAGTGACTTAGCAGCAGCAGCAGCAGCACACTAATATGGCTGGCATTTAGAGAGCTCAGTACATGCACCTCCACCTTGATATCATTTGAGCATTTCATACTTATTCAATTCAATTTAATTAAAAATGCTTATATGTGTTGAAGAGGCTAAATGTTCTTAAAAGTAAATTCTTTGAGAAGCCTTAGCACTTGTATGAAGCCTGAGTTTATGTTAAAGTAAGAGAGAGGATATACTGGTGGCTCAATCAGTAAAGAAGCAGTCTGTAGTGCAGGAGACCAGCGTTCAATCCCTGGGTCAGGAATATCCCGTGGAAAAAGGAATGGCAACCCACTCCAGTATTCTTGCCTGGAAAACCCCATGGACAGAGGATTTACTGGTGACAGTCCATGGGGTCGCAAAGAGTCGGACACGACAGAGAAACTTTCACTTTCACTTCAAGAGCAAGAGAAAACTAAACTTTGAAATGTGAGCTTTGGTGATAAACTTTTGGGGGTTCATTTCCATTAATCACCTTAATCCATTATTTTGTTGTTGTTTAGTCACTAAGTCGTGTCCTAGCACAGCACAGTATATATATGTGTGTGTGTGTGTGCGTGTGTACACACACGTGTGCTTGTTCAGTCATGTCCAACTCTTTGTGACCCCATGAACTGTAGCAAATGGGGCTCATCTGTCCATGGGATTCTTCAGGCAAGAATACTGGAGTGGGTTGCCATATCTTACTCCAGGGGATCATCACAATCCAGGGACTGAACCCATGGCTCCTGTGTCTCCTGCATTGCAGACGGATTTCACTTGCTGAGCCATCGGGGAAGCCGGTGTGTATGTGTGTGTGGGGGTATCCAGGGTGGAGATCCTAGAACCCATCCCCAAAGATACCGAGGGATGCTCACATATCCATGTACAGCTACACACACGTATGTGTACACACATATATGCACGCACACCCCTTCATAATAAAAATAATGGAACCACTTGTCTTAAAAATCATAGATGGTTTCTGAGGTTTGAAAGAGATTCTAAAGTTTATCTGGAAAAATCACCTAGAATGTTTTTCGCCAAGCACGAGTAGTATAGAATCATATTATTCCTCTTTTCCAGTTTCAAATGATTTTAATGCTCACACAGATCAGCCTGATTCTGTGTGGAAGGAGTCTTCTTGGACAAGGGCATGAATATCAGGTGGTGAGGCTTATTGGATGCCAGTCACAAATACACAGCAAAATGTTAATATTAGTTATCTCTGAATACTGGGATAAAATGCATGCTTTTCTTTTTTGTGTTTTTCTGTCTTCTCTAAAATCTCTACAATGAACATATATTATTTTTAAATTGGAAAAATATGTGCTTCTATATACATATCTGTATGTATATTCATCTTAATTGTTGTTTTAGTCCCTCAGTCATGTCCAACTCTTTTGTGACCCGTTAACTGTAGCCCAGCAGGCTCCTCTGTCCATGAAATTTTTCAGGCAAGAATACTGGAGTGGGTTGCCATTTCCTTCTCCAGGGAATCCTTCCAACCCAGGAATCGAACTCTCATCTTTTGCATTGGCAGACAGATTCTTTACCACTGAGCCACTGGGGAAGCCCTATGTATAGTTATGTACAGGCACACTGATCTTGGAGAAACTGGGTATATATGTCATTATCCACATTGACAGGCCTAGAAAATATGGAATAATTACATTATTCTTGGTACAAGATAATGGAGTGGAGCAACAAGAACAACCCTAAGAGACAGCAAAGTTAGGAGAATGGTCTGGGTGAGCAGAGTCAGTAAAGGAATCCTGCCATTCTTCTCGTTATTCTGCTATCTTTAAAATTCCTTTAGCTGCCTATGTGGCCAAGATAATGTTAAAATATGACCACATAGTAGCCCTTGACCTCAAGGAATCTAATCTAGCAATCAATTGCAACTTCGAGATAAATAGAAGTAATAATTTATAATATGTATACTCATCCATTTTGTTTTTTTATACAATATTGATTTTCCAATTGTATTTACATACTTCTCTTGCATATTTTATTGTAGAGTATCAGAGCCCATTCATCTTCTTTATCATCTGAGGTACCTTTGATTCTTCTGGTCTGACCTAAAGTTACTAGCTTTAGGAAAGAAACTTAAAGTGTATTCTATCCAGTGCTTTTCAGCATAAACTTAATGTTTGACTTGGAAGTAATGTTTATTAAATCATGTGTTCTAGCACCTGTTTGGATGACTTTTACTTTACTATACCATGATCTCCTTAAGCCAAGCCTATGCCGCCTGATTATCTCAACTAAAAAGCAAAGATTCAAACTTAACTTTGGGAAATCAGAGGGTATTTTTATATCATACTTAATACCACCTCTCTCCCCCTCTTCTTCCCCCACTTCCCCAACACACACACACACACACACACACACACACACTGAATCCTAGAACCATTACCTTATACATGTATGAAGAAAATAAAATTTATACTAGTTTAGGAAACTGGCCCAAGATTGCTGAGATTATTCATTCTTGAGCCAGGATTAAAATTCACTTTTTTAAGTCTAGGATCAAATATAAATATTTATCATAAACATTACTTTAATTCCAGCCTTTAACATTCGGTAGAATAAGGAAAAAAATAAATATAAATAAATGTTTTAAGGCTTAATTTTGTATAACAGGAAACGTTTCCTGGTAGAAGAGGACCAGGTTTGGATTTAGACGGATAGGAATACAAGTCCTAGTTCTACCCCCTTACTACTTGCGTGACCCAATGATGATTATTTAACTTGAAACAAACAAGCAAAATGGTAATGGCTACCTCTCACAATTATAAGAATTAGAAATTTTAAGTACCTCATGTAAAGTGGAGCTTCCCTGGTATCTCAGAAGGTAAAGAATCTGCCTGCAATGTGGGAAACCTGGATTCAATCCCCGGGTCAGAAAGATCCCCTGGAGAAGGGAATGGCAACCCACTCCAATATTCTGGAGAATTCCATGAACAGAAGAGCCTGGCAGGCTAGGGCCATAGTCCATGGGGGTCGCAAAGAATTGGACACAAAAACTGAGCAACTTACACTTTCAATTTCAAGTAAAATGAGTGTCTAGTGTATTTACATTTGAGTTAGTATTGTCAGCAGCAGCAGCATTCATTCATTCATTTCAGAACCAAGTAGCTAATTTGATTTATGTCTAAAGATTGACATTTCCATCAGGATGCTCAGTAATGGTGATTAGGTGATGCAGACCTCAGGAGGCAAACTCCCTTGTCCCTGAGATTCTCTAGGCAAGAATATTGGAGTGAGTTGCCATTTTTTCCTCCAGGAGATCTTCCCAACCCAGGGATTGAACCCACGTCTCATCTCCTGTTTCGGCCGGTGTATTCTTTACCACTGAGCCATCTGGAAAGACTATGGCTGCTAAGTCGCTTCAGTCGTTTCTGACTCTGTGCAACCCCATAGACGACCACCAGGCTCCCCCGTCCCTGGGATTCTCCAGACAAGAACACTGGAGTGGGTTGCCATTTCCTTCTCCAATGCATGAAAATGAAAAGTGAAAGTGAAGTCGCTCAGTCGTGTCTGACCCTCAGCGACCCCATGGACTGCAGCCCACCAGGCTCCTCCATCCATGGGATTTTCCAGGCAGGAGTACTGGAGTAGGGTGCCATTTACAGTGAAGTCTAAATAAATATAGTCAAAATATGTTGCTAATTATCAGATACAATGTAGTTTCACTCTGAATAAAAAGAAAAATCATGATAAAAGAAAATGATCAGCGATGATCTCATGGAAGAATAAACAAGTTCCTTTAAGGATATTTTAGGGAGTATGTGTTCAGAGGAGGCAGGTCATTTAAATGCAACATTATGAGAATAAATGCAGAACATCTCCTTCCATAAATCACATTGTTTCTTTTAATAAAGATGAGATAAAGCAGATCAAGTTTGTTTTGACCACACTTAAGGAAAAGACTGCCACCTGGTGAATATCTGAGGCCTTTAAAAATACATCAGTATTAGTTTAAACATCTGGCACGAACTCAAAAATAATTGTCACACACTACATTATTTTTCTTTACTTTTTAATGAATTACATTGCTTCATACCACCCTATTAGCAGAGATTTTGTAAAGCAGCATAAATGTCACAAGTTTCCATGACATTTATCCATTTTTACCTGGTACAAATGCATGTTTTACAGGTCACCTAATTCAGATGACATATTACCACCAAAAGTAAACAAAAATTTATAAATCATCATGACATATTTCTTTGGATTTCTTCTTTACTTAATTCTATAGCAAAATGACAAAAATGATATTTTGGGATCACCATAATGCTGATACATTCCATTCTTTACAACTCTGATCCAGAGAGCCAAGAGCAGGGGAAGTCATTTTTCATTCTATAACTAGTGCTGTAGTCAGAATCTGTTTTGATTTTTCCTAGAGCTTAGCTTTTTCTGTATATTTTATCTGAGCCTTAAGAGATGAAAAATTAATCCCCAAAGTTTTCTTATTTTGGTAACATATTCCCCCTCCACCTATCCTGATACATACTTTTGACACATTAAAGTGGAGGTTAAGAAGTCTCTTAGCTAGTTGCTAATAGAATTCATAAATTTCTGAAGTCTTTCATTCTTGTAGCTGAAGATTCAAGTTCACAGCTAAAGAAACTCAATGGAGAAAAGAAAAATATATATATATGATTCTTTCCTTTTAGCTGTGTATTTCTTAGCACCCAGTAAAAAACCTAGGTAATATTTTCTTTAGTTGTGGATGAAATAAAGTCATCGTTCCATTCAGAGGACCAGGTGCCCACCACTTTTCTTTAGCTGAGAAAGTCCAGCTATGAGGCTGACATGACTTAGCACCTGTCTCTTCTCATTAGCTTCACATTTTTATTTCCTAGAATTTTTCCAAGTGTTAGTTTAGTTATTTTTGTGCAATCTCAAAGGAGAAGTTCTGAAAAACCAGTTATTTCTATAGCACTCCTTAGTTTCGGAGCTATGTTTTTAATCCTGAAAAGACAGTTTTTGTGGCTTTGCCTTTCATCAATACTTAGCAATATAATACATAATGTGACAGTGATGGAGCATAGCTATCCTCATTTACTTTAACTTGCTAATTCTTTTTTTTGTTACTTTTTAATTTTTTAAAATTTTATATTGGAGTATAGTTGATTAACAACGTGCTCTTAATGTTAGGTGTACTGCAAAGTGCCTCAGTTATACATACACATGTATCTATTCTTTTTCAAATTCTTTTCCCATTTAGGTTATTACAGAATATTGGGCAGAGTTCCCTGTGCTATCCAGTAGGTGCTTGTCGGTTATTTTATTTTTATAAACTTTTAATTTTACATTGGAGTACAGCAGATTAACAACACTGTGATAATTCTAGGTGGACAGCAAAGGGACTCAGCCATACACATACATGCATCCGTTCTGCGTGGTTTTGTGTTTTAAATACAGCAGTGTGTACAGGCCAGTCTCCAAATCCCAGTCTAGTCCTTTCCCAACTCTTCCCCTCTGGTAACCATAAATTCGTTCTCGAAGCCTGTGAATTTGTTTCTGTTTTATAAATGAGTTTAATTATGTCATTTTTTAGAGTTTCAGCATTGCATATAAATGATATCATATAATATTTATTTTTCTCTATCTGACTTCACTTAGTATGGTAATCTTCAAGTTCATCCATGTTGCTGCAAACAACATTATTTCATTCTCCTTAATGAAGACTTTTTACCTTTAGTTTTTCCCTCATGCTATTAGTAATATAAAAATATAAAAGCTCAACTAGCCACAGTTGTAGTATTTGGATCTTTTAAAACAAAATGGTTTTTCAGTCTGTTGTACTGTGATGCCTTTTGTAGTTCAGTTTCTTCTCAAACTTCACGAATACCAGCCTGTTCTTTAAGCAGATTTTACTCTTCAAATCAAATAGAATGATAGTCTTGTTTTCCTCTCCTGGCTCTATAATACCACGCACATCCTAGGTATTAAGTAACAGTTTGCCAAATAGATAGATGAAGATGGCAGATTAAAAACCCCCATCATCACTCATGAAAATAAAGCAGGCAAAGAACAATCTGGCAAGATAAAACCGAACATCAAAGAACTAATAGGCTTTAGTGAAGGTAGCGATTCTGATTTAGATCCTACTCAGAAGGAAAACAAAATTATTAATACATCTGTTATTAAATTTTCTGGGAATTTTTTTATTTTGAAATTTGGCCTCTATCACCACAGATGCTGTGTAGGATTATGAGTGAAGTACTGCGTTCTGAGAAGCCTCACCTTTTCTTAAAAAGTTAAAGCCCCACACAGAGCATGCAGACTTCCTTGAAGTAATTTACAGTATCCCGATAAAAACCTGCAACTGTTAAAAAAATACAAATCACACTCTCGATTTTATATGTATCGAGGGAGAGAAAGTGAAAAGGAATATATATTTGTGTAGAAAGAAAAACAATGTATACCTCTGGGTAGAGGGATTTAGGAGAAATTTTGGTTTTCTTGTAGTTTTGACATTTTAAAAATCTTTCGGCAATAAGGATATATAGCTTCTGTAACAGATGGTGACTGCAGCCATGAAATTAAAAGACACTTACTCCTTGGAAGAAAAGTTATGACCAACCTAGATAGCATATTCAAAAGCAGAGACATTACTTTGCCAACAAAGGTCCATCTAGTCAAGGCTATGGTTTTTCCAGTGGTCACGTATGGATGTGAGAGTTGGACTGTGAAGAAAGCTGAGCGCCGAAGAATTGATGCTTTTCAACTGTGGTGTTGGAGAAGACTCTTGAGAGTCCCTTGGACTGCAAGGAGATCCAACCAGTCCATTCTGAAGGAGATCAGGCCTGGGTGCTTTTTGGAAGGACTGATGCTAAAGCTGAAACTCCAGTACTTTGGCCACCTCATGCGAAGAGTTGACTCATTGGAAAAGACCCTGATGCTGGGAGGGATTGGGGGCAGGAGGAGAAGGGGATGACAGAGGATGAGATGGTTGGATGGCATCACTGACTCGATGGTCATGAGTTTGGGTGGACTCTGGGAGTTGGTGATGGACAGGGAGGCCTGGCGTGCTGCGATTCATGGGGTTGCAAAGAGTTGGACACGACTGAGTGACTGAACTGAACTGAACTGAACTGAACAGGAAAAAGTCAATACTTCTCTGAAAGGTCATAATGCTTCTTCATATCATAACAGAAAAAGGCAGTGAGTGAAAGATAAATTATTAAAGATGTGGGCAGGTTGTTGTTTGTGTTTTTCAGCCGCTAAGTTTTTCTCTTTTCGACCCCATGAACTGCAGCACCCAGACTTCCCTGTCCTTCAGTATGTCCTGGAGTTTGCTCAGACTCATATCCATTGAATCGATGATGCCATCCAACCACCTAATCCTCTTTCGCCCCATTTTTCCTGCTCTCAATCTTTCCCAGCATCCGGATCTTTCCAAAGAGTCAGCTCTTCATATCAGGTGGCCAAAGTATTGGAGCTTTCAGCATCAGTCCTTCGAATGAATATTCGGGGTTGATTTCCTTTAGGATTGACTGGTTGGATCTCCTTGCTGTCCATGGGACTCTCAAGAGGCTTCTCCAACAGCACAGTGGGCAGATTAGGTATAAATATAGAGTTGTTCCTTTGGGGAAATCTTTAATTATACAATTATAGTAATTAATGCAAGGGACATAAAATTTAGGAAACTTAAGCCCATTCAACAGGTCCATTCTTTTAGGTGTTCATATATAAAATCTAAAATAGTATTTGGTATACTTAAATTTATGTTCCCATTATTGATAGAAAAATAAAAACCACAGTTAATAATTATTCATGTTTGCATTTTTAATATCATACAAGTAAAGGGTATTTTCTCCTTTCATTTATAAATCACTTTAGCTCTATCAAAGCTCTTTCTTCACATTAAGATCACTTGATCCTGTGAGTAAACAGGTGATGTTATGTCTAAAAGTGAAGTTGGTGAATGATATGCTGAAGGCCACACTGGTAGTGGATGAGCCAAGGTTACATGACTCCTTAGCTTATCTCCTCTGCTCTTCTCAACATATTAATAACTGATCCAATCTCACACCCAATTCAGAGGGTTCCCCAATGGCTCAGATGGTAAAGAAACCACCTTCAATGCAGGAGACCCGGGTTCAATCCCTGGGTTGGGAAGATCCGCTGGAGAAGGGAATGGCTACCCACTCCAGTATTCTTGCCTGGAGAATTCCATGGACAGAAGAGCCTGATGCTTTATAGTCCATGGGGTGGCAAAGAGTCAGACACAACTGAGCAATTTCCACTTTTCACACCCAATTCATAGTAGCCAGACATTCAAACTACCTACCCAGCACAACCTTGCTAACTTGCAGCTATTTGCATCTTATTTGCTTCAACTGGGCTTCCCTTATGGCTCAGCTGGTAAAGAATCTGCCTGCAATGTGGGAGACCGGGGTTCGATCCCTGGGTTGGGAAGATCCCCTGGAGAAGGGGAAAGGGCACCCACTCCAGTATTCTGGCCTGGAGAATTCCATGGACTGTACAGCCTGTGGGGTTGCAAAGAGTCAGACACCACTGAGTGACTTTTACTTTCACTTTTGCTTCAGTTACTGGTTCTGTATTTTCACTCTGCCTCTCCTCATTCTCGGGAACCATTTTGAATCCCATCCTGCTCTTTTGGACAAGCAGGTTTTTTCATTAAAGCACTCTACCGATGGAATTCTGCTGCATCTCTCACTGCCAAAAATGACCCATATGAAGTTTATTATCTTCTTTGTTTCATAGTTGCTGTGACAGATAAAGCTCTTAAATTGAGTTATCCATCTAAAGCATAGATTTCTAAAGGAAATTGAACTATTAATAACAGTATTATTTTGCCATACTGGATTGATGAGACCTTGTCCACATCCCCCATATTTTGAGTGCTAGTCACAGTGAATTAAAATCTGAGGATTCATGTCGTTTGTCCCTACATTGCTACCAAACATGTTCCATCCAATTTGGAGGACAAAAATCTGGTGTTATGGTTTCTATCACACTAAGAATCTCAGACCACTTGAAAATTACAGGCAAGCTTGGTAATATTTGTTTAAATTTAACATAAACTCAGATATATTTTGCTCCATGGAGACTTCATTCTAACCTCAAATCACAGGATTTGACATAATTATGTCAACTTTTATTCATTCATGTAAATCTACATTAATTATATGCACCACACTTTAAACAAATCTATGAAGAAAAATATAAAAAATATAAAACAGAAAAAAATGAAAGTTACTTTAGTGTGATTTTTTTTTAACCTGACAGCTTTGTTTTATTTCAAAATTGTGAAATAATTTAATAGTTTGTATTCCTTTGTGTATTTAAAATAAAATTATAAAGTGAAAAATAGAGTAAGGAATTTTAAAAACATGACAAAAATTTATAAAAATAATTCTATTTAACATTGATAAATCAACAAAGGACAACAAGGAAATTATACAATCTTCTGTATTTTATGGTCTATCTGTATAATGAAACTAGCACCTTTTATTTTTGTTGGAACTGAATCCTTTTGGAAAAGCAACTTAGCAACAGTTAGCAAAAGCAAAACCAAAGAAAAGATTATTCATAGTCATTCATTCTTTCATGTATTCAAAATAGAGGTGATTAAGTAAATTACAGTGTATTATTAATTTAAATGTTTCATAAGTATCAAAATAATATTTATAAAACAAAATCTATCAAGGAATAAATAAATATCAAATAATGACTAAATTCCATATGAATTAAATAAACACTTTTGTATTAAATAATTTAAAAACATGATGTGAATATTAAATCTCTTTAGCAAGGGTTAAAAGGGGTTTTCATGTGGACAAGACTCTATGAGCTTAAAAGTAAGGTGGATATTTAATCTATGCAAAACCCTATACACATGGCTTTCCCTCTCAAAGACTGGTGATCTATTTGAAGAAAGAGTTCCTGGGGAACACTGAGCAATATTAGGGGGAAAAGACTGATAAATTTGTTGAGATAAAAATAACATCAACAATCTTCATAATAACAATTTATATAAAACATGGAAAATATATGAAATAAATATCATAGAGGAAAATGGTTAATATGTTTTAAAATAACAATGAAGAAAAACAGGTGAGACCTACCAAGAAACCTATTATTCCAATCTTTCATCAGTTCAGTTCAGTCGCTCAGTCGTTTCCAACTCTTTGTAACCAATGAAATGCAGCATGCCAGGCTTCCCTGTCCATCACCTACTCCCAGAGCTTGCTCAAACTCATGTCCGTCGAGTCAGTGATGCCATCCAACCATCTCATCCTCTGTGGTCCACTTTTTCTCCTGCCTTCGATCTTTCCAAGTATCAGGGTCTTTTCCAATGAGTCAACTCTTCGCATGAGGTGGCCAAAGTATTGGAGCTTCAGCTTCAGCATCAATCCTTTCAATGAATATTCAGGACTGATTTCCTTTAGGATGGACTGCTTGGATCTCCTTGCAGGCCAAGGGATTCTCAAGGGCCTTCTTCAACACCGCATTTCAAAAGCATCAATTCTTCAGCACTCAGTTTTCTTTATAGTCCAACTCTCACATCCATACATGACCACTGGAAAAACCACAGCTTTGATTAGACAGACCTTTGTTGGCAAAGTAATGTCTTTGCTTTTTAATATGCTGTTTAGATTGGTCATAACTTTTCTTCCAAGGAGTAAGCATCTTTTACTTTCATGGCTGCAGTCACCATCTGCAGTGATTTTGGAGCCCAAAATGATAAAGTCTGTCACTGTTTCCATTGTTTCCCCATCCATTTGCCATGAAGTGTTGGGAACAGATGCCATAATTTTAGTTTTCTGAATGTTGAGGTTTAAGCCAACTTTTTCACTCTCTTCTTTCACTTTCATCAAGAGGCTCTTTAGTTCTTCACATTCTGCCATAAGTGTGTGGTCATCTTTTTATCTGAGGTTATTGATATTTCTCCTGGCAATATTGATTCAAGCTTGTGCTCCATCCAGCCTGCAATTTTGCATGATGTACTCTACATATAAGGTAAATAGGCAGGGTGACAATATACAGCCTTAAGGTAGCCAATATGTAGCCTAGTCCTTTCCTGATTTGGAACCAGTCTGTTGTTCCATGTCCAGTTCTAACTGTTGCCTCTTGACCTGAATACAGATTTCCCAGGAGGCAGTTCAGGTGGTCTGCGATTCCCAAACATTTCTAATTTTATAGCCTTGGCATCAAAATCAGAAGAATAACAGTGTGAAAAAGGAAAATTATGACCTATCAAAAATTTAAGTGTAAAATCTTAAACAATATACTAGAAAAATCTATTAATGTAGTTCACTACTTTAACAGGTAAAGGCGAAGGAAATAAATTATTATCTCACTAGGTGCAAAAAAATAAGCAATTACTACATTTTTATCCTTGCATGATAAGAAAAAAAAACCTAAGCAAATCAGGAATGAAATAGACAAAATATTTGCCTTAAATTGATTGTCTACCAAAACCTACATTTATATCATTCTGAATAGTGAATTAATAAAAACATTCATGTTAATATCAAGAACAAAGATTCTCAGTATTGTTCTTCCATACACATTCTGCTAGAGGCTCTTTTAAATAACAAAAAGAGTAAAAATAAAAGATATAAAGACTAGAAGAAATAAAAAGTATGTTCAGTTAATTTGTATAAACATTAAGTTTAATCTACAAATTATTATAATTAATTAGAAAGTTTATGCAAGTCATGGCATGAAACATTAATCTAGATAACTGTATTTCTGTCAAGTTGGCCAAATACTCTAATCACACTCAAGCCTCAGGATCTTTGCACTTGCTGTTCTCTCTTCCAGGAGTGCTCTGCTCTTAGTTAGAAGCTTAGCTTGGTATCTACATTTCTACAGCCTTTTTTTCAAATGTCATCGTATCAGTAAGACTTCTGAGTCACACTATATAAGGCAGAAGCCTCTCCTTGCCCCTGACACTCCTTATTTCCTCTTACTCCACTGTACTTTTCTCCATGGCCTTTACCATTTGACATTCCTTCATTCATGGATTTATTCATCCACTGGTCCACTCATGTGGTGTGTCTTTCCTTCTGTCTTTCTAGAATGCAGTTTGAATAAAGGCAAAGATTTTGTCTGTTCTGATCACTGCTATATTCCCTAAACTTAAAAGAGTGACTGGCATAAAATGGGTGCCCCAAAGTGTTATTGAATGGTTGGAAGAATAAATTGGCAAACATTGAAATAGTTAACATGAGAACAGCCAACTTTCAGGGAGTATATATATATAAAAATATATATATAAATATAAACATATATATATATATAAAGAAAAGAACACTGGGCTTAATTTTGATCCCTAAAGAAAGAGTGTTCAAGGGATAAATAGAAGAGGCCCTAGTAAGTGAGACTGAGAAGAAGCAACCAGACAAAATGCTGATGGATGGTGATGATGATATTTATAACAATCATACTAGATTTTGTTTTACCAAACATTACATTAAAAACGCTTTTAAATTCATATATTGTTCACTATTACTTTTTTAATCCTTAAAAAAAAAACCCTATTAGGTAAAGACTATAATATTCTCCATTTTACAGATGAGAAGATTAAAGTTTAGGGGACTTAAATAATGTTTCCAAAGCTTTCCAATAATTGTTGCCAAATAGCCTCCCACAGACCATTAGGACAGCCAGGGTTTGAGCCAATGCACTGGCCAGTTATGGGAGTCAAAGGACTGGTGACTTCCAAAAAGGACATAGTGATAAGCACTGTCAACTGAAACTAAAATTAGAATCTCTGACCAGAATTTATGTGTAATTCTTATCAAATCAAGTATACACTTGGCCTGTGAGCTACATTTTCAACCAATAATGGATTTCTCTTAAATATCACTTCAGAGAGTCTCCTTCAATGTAAAAGACATAAAGAGAGAGAGAGAGTTTTAAAAATAAAAGCGGTGTTTGTGAACCAAATGATCAGGGAATTAGTGCCTTAGTAATCCCCTCATTATTTTAGTGATTAAACCTAACCAAAGCTGGTGGTGACTTAAAGTTTCTATTTGTTTGATGTCACCTTAGGAATTGAAATTTCTCCGGTTCTTTATCCAAGATGAAAATAATATTGAATAGTTACTATGTACGGTGTATCAGTAGCGATATACAACAAAAGCCTGTGCCATATTAGGAAATGCATAGTTCAAATTTTCAGTCATGAAAAGTACACGTTCCAGGCTTTGACATCGATACTTATGAAACTGGCCTGTCAGGGGATTATTGTTCTACTTTTCGGGTGAATCAAGCACTATAATTGGGACTGAGTTTGTGCAAGGAGAAGCAAGTCAATCTGGCAAAACTGAACAAGACAGTTTTCTGCTCTTTCTCTTCACAGTCTTAGGCTTGTCATTATTACACCAGTCCCCTCCTGTTATTTAGTGATTTATAGGTTACAACATGCTTTCACATTTAATCTTCACTGCAACCTGTGAGTAGTAACTTCGGAAAGTCTTTGATATAGATTTCTCCGGTGTGTATTCCACAAGGAGAAATATCTTGGATAAATGTCCACATTTCAAAATGGGAAACTGGAAATGTGGAGAAGTTAACTGGATGTGTCATTTCCACATGACTGAAGATGGTTGAGGCGGGATATAATGCTTAGTCTTGATGGCCAAGCTAGTTCCAGGACCTCATGGCAGCCTGACTTACAAGACAATCTACTGATGAAGAATTTAGACTCTGGAGTCAGGCTGTGTGGGTTTCTGTGTGACCATGAGCAAGCTATTGAACTTCTCTGAGGCCTGTTCTGAATAACACCTACTTCCAAATATGATTTTGATGATTAAGATAAGGCATGATAAGCTCCTATGCCAGGGCAGGGTGCATGGTAAGTACTTGATATATGTTTGTTGTTGCTGGTGTCATTGTAATCCGACCCCAGGCCTATTTGTGTTAATATGATTTTTGCCAGATCTTTGTTCATTTGGTTCATGTGTTTATCATAGTTCTAAAATAAATCTGTTATTCAAGTTATCGCAGAAGTATGTTTATTATGTCACTCCTACACCTGTTCAAATCAATACAAACTATATCTATTTGCTGGTATTTTTCATTCAAAGTTGACTTGAAATAGGCTTTATAGTGAAAATAGATAGCCAATGCAGTTCAAAATGAATGTTAACTTTAAAAGAGTAAAAATAGTTATTGACATTACATTATTTATATTCATACTGGATGTCTCATTGACTGAAGCTTGGGTAAAGTTATAAATAGTTTGTATGAAAACACTTAAAGGAGATAAGAGAATCATAAATTGTATAATCTGCACTCCCCTTCCTCACTTTTCTCACAAACTCCTTTTTTTTTTTTTTACAAACTTATTTTTTGTAATTTATATTTATCTCTTCTTGTAAAAAGCTAATAATAACACCTCCTGTTTCTCCTGCCTGAATTTAAATAAAAAATTTCAGGTTAATGACAGTTCATTTTTACTAAAGGGCATCATAGAAATGATAAGGTTTGAGTTGCATCCTGAAAATTTGGTAGAATTTGGCCAGTGGGAGGAAAGAGGCAGACACTAACAGGAAAGCTATGAATGGAAAGTTTGACACTGAAATGATTGGGCCATGGGATCCCTGCCAGGATGGAGTACAAAGTATATTTTAATAATCAGGGTTGGATGTGATTATAGAGGTCTTTGCTTATCAAATAAACTCATTAAGATATAATTAGGTAATACCAAGGACAGTCTCTGATATAAAGTTAACTAATATTTAAAGAATCTAAAATCAGGAGCCTTTTTGTAAGAACTATGATCCATCTCTCCAGACTGATACATACAGCAATTCATTCAAGTTCAGATATTCAGTAGCATCTTAATATTTCATGAAGAGTTATTCCACAGTTTGTTCAGCCTTTCTTTTTTGAAAAAACATTCAGGTGCTATCCAGATTTCTAGCATGACAATGATGAAATAAACACATAATCTCAAGGTGCCTGATTTTCTGTAGGAAGGGTTCCCGAACTAAGAGTATGGTTCTTGGAATTTATATAAGTGCCAGATTCTTTCAAGCAAGGCTGTTAAAATTTGCATTCCTCTTGCTTTTGATGAATGTGGGCACCAGTATCCTCAGCTCCTTAACTTTGGCAAGATAACTGTAGTTCATTATTCTTTTATATTTCCTTTCTTTATTAATGAGAAAGATTATCCAATGCTTCTGATCTTTTCTTCTAGTCTTACTGAGGTAAAATTGACATACAGAACTGTATAGATTCAAGGTGTACAGCATAATGATTTGACTTACATACATCATGAAATGACCACCATAAGTTTAACAACATCCATCGTGTCATATA
>NW_011494620.1:2169831-2170711 GCF_000754665.1 Bison bison bison | reverse complement strand
GAAACAAAATAAAATAAGAAAATAGTTTCCTTGTGCTGAGATCTCAAGATTTACTCTCTTAAAAACACGCAACAGTGATAATTATATTATCATGTCCTTTACATCCCTAGTACTTACTTATCTTATAACTGCAAGTTTGTACCTTCTGACTGCCTTCATCAACTTCCCTGATCCCCACAACCCCTACCACTGTGCTTAGTCATTCAGTCGTGTCCAAATCTTTGCGACCCCATGAACTGTAGCCTGCCAGGCTCCAGTGTCCATGGGACTTCCCAGGCAAGAATACTGGAGTGGTTTGCCATTTCCTTCTCCAGGAGCTCTTCCTGGCCCAGGGGGTCAAACCCAGCCCTGCCCGCCCCCCATCCACCTCCATTGCAAGCAGATTCTTTACCGTCTGAGCCACCAGGGAAGCCCCAACTCCTACCTCTGGTAAGCACAAATCTGATCTTTTCTTCTATAGATTTATTGTTGTTTTTTTGTTTGAGTGTAATTGACCAACAAAATTATGTGAGTTCTTGGTGTACAGCTTCAGATCAGATCAGATCAGATCAGTCGCTCAGTCATGTCCAACTCTTTGTGACCCCATGAATCACAGCACGCCAGGCCTCCCTGTCCATCACCAACTCCCGGAGTTCACCCAGACTCATGTCCATCGAGTCAGTGATGCCATCCAGCCATCTCATCCTCTGTTGTCCCCTTCTCCTCCTGCCCCCAGTCCCTCCCAGCATCAGAGTCTTTTCCAAGGAGTCAACTCTTCACATGAGGTGGCCAAAGTACTGGAGTTTCAGCTTTAGCATCATTCCTTCCAAAGAAATCCCAGGGCTGATCTCCTTCAGAATGGACTGGTTGGATCTCCTTGCAGTCCAAGGGACTCTCAGGA
>NW_011494620.1:2160351-2169372 GCF_000754665.1 Bison bison bison | reverse complement strand
GAACCAGTCTGTTGTTCCATGTCCAGTTCTAACTGTTGCTTCCTGACCTGCATACAAATTTCTCAAGAGGCAGATCAGGTGGTCTGGTATTCCCATCTCTTAAAGAATTTTCCACAGTTTACTGTGATCCACACAGTCAAAGGCTTTGGCATAGTCAATAAAGCAGAAATAGATGCTTTTCTGGAACTCTCTTGCTTTTTCCATGATCCAGTGGATGTTGGCAATCTGATCTCTGGTTCCTCTGCCTTTTCTAAAACCAGTTTGATCATCAGGAAGTTCACAGTTCACATATTGCTGAAGCCTGGCTTGGAGAATTTTAAGTATTACTTTACTAGCATGATTCAATATTTCTAGCAGTATAAAATGATGATCATAATAAGTCCATTTACCATCTGTCACCATACAAAGATATTACATTATTATTGACTGTATTCCCCATACTGTAAATTTCATTTCTGTGACTTTTTTACTTTTTAACGAGAATTTTGTGCTTCATAATTTCGCTCACCAATTTCACTCTTTCCCTGACCCTTTTCCCTCTAGCAACTACTTGTTCATACTCTCTGTATCTATGACTCTGTTTCTATTTTGTTATGTTTGCTAATTTGTTTTGGTTTTATTTTCTTCTGTGAAAATCTTTGGTTATTCTACTTGAGAAATGTAAAATAAAATATGCAGTTCTTCATTCTGTGTTACCAGTCTTGATTTAAGAGTTCTCCCCAACCCTTTGTCTGTACAACTAGTTTTTGAAATTCTTTTCTAAATGTTGTTGCTTTTTCTTTATATATTTAAATATTTTTCCCATCCCAAATTTATTGTTATGAAATGAGATAAGGGCTAATTTGTTTTTTGGGGGGATAGAAAATGGTTTCAATGCCATATAATAAATGAATCACTTTTTCCAATTGAATAGAAATTTTACTTTTTCACATATCAAGTTCCCATATATCGTAAGTGGTGGTGGTGGTTTAGTCGCTAAGTCATTTCTGACTCTTTACAATGCCATGGACTGTAGCCCTTCAGGCTCCTCTGTCCGTGGAGTTTCCCAGGCAAGAATACTGGAGTGGGTTGCCATTTCCTTCTCCATATATAATAAGTAATAATGGTTAAAAAGCTATTCAACTGATCTGTACTTGTTGCTATATTCTTGGATCATGGTCTTCCTTTCATAATTTTTGAAATTCTTGGATATATATTCCTCCTTATTAACTAATAAAATAGTTTTATCAAGTTATAAATAAAAAAGATTCTGAACAAAATGATGGTTTTAGTTGCTAAGTAGTGTCCAACTCTTGTGACCCCATGAACTGTAGCCCATAGGATTTTCCAAACAAGAATACTGGAGCGAGTTGCCACTTCTTTCTCCAGGGGATCTTCCTGATCCAGGGATTGAACCTGGATCTCCTGCTCTGCAGACAGATTCTTTACCAATTGAGCTACCAGGGAAGGCCCTGAATAAAATGCACATATGTATTTTGAGACTATTGACACAATTAAGATATTAGGTCTTCCTATTCAGAACACAATATTTTCATCATATTTTGGATCTTATTTTATGCTGTGTGATGTTTTATTGTTTCTTCTTATATGTTTTATTTATTTTTTCTTTAATATTTTCATAAGTACAGTATTTTACCACAATTTATAATAGCTACTTTTTCATTCTATATTTAATCAGTTTTGTTTATAACCATATTTCAAATATAGAGAAAAACATGAATTTTTTTGATATATAAGATATATAAGGTATCTTATATCTGAACTTTATTGTCTTCAGTTCAGTACAGTTCAGTTGCTCAGTTGTGTCTGACTCTTTGTGACCATGGACTACAGCCCGCCAGGCTTCCCTGTCCATCACCAATTCTGACTTTACTCAAACTCATTACCACTGAGTCAGTGATGCCATCCAACCATCTCATCCTCTGTCGTCCCCTTCTCCTCCCACTTTCAATCTTTCCCATCATCAGGATCTTTTCCAATGAGTCAGTTCTTCACATCAGGTGGCCAAAGTATTGGAGTTTCACCTTCAGCATCAGTCCTTCCAATGAATATTCAGGACTCATTTCCTTTAGGATGGACTGGTTAGATCTCTTTTGCAGGCCAAGGGACTCTCAAGAGTCTTCTCCAACACCACAGTTCAAAAGCATCAATTCTTCAGCACTCAGCCTTCTTCACAGTCCAACTCTGACATCCATACATGACCACTGGAAAAACCATAGCCTTGACTAGATGGACCTTTGTTGGCAAAGTAATGTCTTTGCTTTTTAATATGCTGTCTAGGTTGGTCATAACTTTTCTTCCAAGGAGCACACGTCTTTTAATTTCATGGCTGCAGTCACCATCTACAGTGATTTTGGAGCCCCCAAAATAAAGTCTGTCACTGTTTTCATTGCTTCCCATTTATTTGCCATGAACTGATGGGACCAGATGCCATGATCTTAGTTTTCTGAATGTTGAGTTTTAAGCCAACTTTTTCACTCTCCTCTGTCACTTTCATCAAGAGGCTCTTTAGTTCTTTGCTTCCTGCCAGAAGCGTGTTGTCATCTGCATATCTGAGGTTATTGATATTTCTCCCGGTAATCTTGATTCCAGCTTGTGCTTCCCCCAGCCCAGCGTTTCTCATGATGTGCTCTACATGTAAGTTGAATAAGCAGGGTGACAATATACAGGCTTGA
This sequence comes from Bison bison bison, assembly GCF_000754665.1. Classification (NCBI taxonomy): domain Eukaryota; kingdom Metazoa; phylum Chordata; class Mammalia; order Artiodactyla; family Bovidae; genus Bison; species Bison bison. The sequence goes on along the minus strand of NW_011494620.1, from coordinate 2,166,697 downwards.
CATACTCCCTTCCCTATTTGGAACCAGTCCGTTGTTCCATGTCCAGTTCTAACTGTTGATTCCTGACCTGTATATCATTTCCCAAAAGGCAAGTCAGGTGGTCTGGGGTATTCCCATCTCTTTAAGAATTTTCCATGGTTTGTTGTGATCCACACAGTCAAAGACTTTGGCATCAACTTTATTCATTCATTCATATAGCAACCACTTGATTTTTGTGCAAGTTCATGTTTGAGTGTATATGCATATGTGCATGTTTATGAAAATTTCTCAAGTTCTCAATAAATTATGTTTAATTAGTTTTTAAAATATAACTCTAAGTTGAAAGTTCCTTACGTTGGTTTGAATTAGAAGGTCTGTCTGGGTGATTAAGAGAGATAAATTTGATATTCATAAGTCTGAGTTTTAAAAAACATAGGTTTCAGTACATTAGATAAAAACATTAAAGCTAAAAGCAAGATGAAGCTAAATATTCCAACAAATTTTTGTTGAGGTACTTGAAAAAATTCTCATAAAATTTCAATTATTTTACTATCAATAAGGGTATAAAAAAAGTTTTTGAATCATAGAAATTTCATGTTACAGCAATCACCTCTCATAACAGAGATATTAAAGGACTTTTGCAAGATAATATAACTAATCCAGAGTAAACCCCGATTAGAATATTGGTCTATTTGGTCTTAATAATTGAGGATATACCAATTACTATTATATAAGAAATTTTCTTTTACTCTGTTTATACAACCCAGTTTAATGAATGCTGAATATAAGGGAATGAATTCTCTTAAACTGTATGAATGTCACTCCAGGATGAATTTTTCTCTAGATACTTCAACATTAATAGTTCAAAAATGTATATGTTAGTGACAAAGAGACATTTCTATATTTGGGTAAAATGTCACACTCTAGATTTTAAAGTACATGCCTCAGACTGGTGCCAAGTCACTTCAGTAAAAAGCACTGGGTTGAATTTGAAGAAAGCTATCAGTTTATGAGTTAATAGGTAATCAGTTAAACTGATTGTTAATCGCTCAATTGTGTCTGACTCTTTGCAACCCCATGGACTGTAGCTGCCAGCCTCCTCTGTCCATAAGATTCTCCAAGAAAGAATATTGGAGTGGGTTGCAATTCCCTTCTCCAGGAGATCTTTCCGACCCAGGGATCAAACCTAGGGTCCTGCATTGCAGGCACATTCTTTAACATCTGAGCATTAATGTGTGTTATTTAGCTTATGTGTAGGTCAGTCATTCTGAAAACTATGTGAGATGAAAACGATTCAGTTAATAATGTAACTAATGCTATGGTAAGATTGAGAAAAAGACATTGAACAAATATTCATAAATCTTAGGGAAAAAAGCCAAAGCAAACTTCCAGCTATACAGTGTAATAAACAGGGATATGAGTTTAGTTTCCAGATCCTCTTTTAATTGCCTCTTCTTCTTAGTTGTAGATTTCTGGGTCAACAATATAATTCAATCAGTTGAAGTTCGTTAAATGGGGAAGTGTGTTGCTTGTAAGTAACATGAGTATATTTTCATACAGGTATGTTTGCATGGGTGTAATGCTTTTATGTCTGTAGAGAGTTTATTTTGACTAAAATAAGTCAAGCATAGTGTAATTTTTATCTACATGGTTGTTCTTGTTATGTTCATTTCTGTCCTTATTTATGTCAAATTTGGAGGAAAAAAAGAATATTCCTATCAACGTCATTTTTAGGTAATAGCCCCTGAGCACTTATAGTGAACTATTTATTTTCCTGTTAGAAAATCTGCTTTTCACTTATGACATTGGAAGCACAAAAAGAAAGAGGGAGAGTTGCATACTGAAGATACTGAGTAAAGCAAAGCACAGGATAAGGACAGGAAATAGACTTGTGAGTGAACCATGAAAGAAGGAGAAGCCCATTTTCTGCATTTTCTAAGTGTTTCTGAGTTTCAATGCCTTATGTTTTAGACTTCTTTAAATTTCTGTTATTTAATCGCAAAGACCATGGGACTGCCTCTTGCGACCCCAGGGACTGTAGCCTGCCAGGATCCTCTGTTCATGGGATTTTTCAGGCAAGAATACTGGGATGAGTTGCCATTTCCTTCTCCAGGGTATCTTCCCAACTCAGGGATCAAACTCGCATCTCCTGAATTGGCAGGCAGATTCTTTACCACTGAGTCACCTGGGAAACCCTTTAATTTCTGAGTATCAGGTAAATAGTAAAGTTGCTAATCAACTGATAAATGTCTCTGCTGCTGGAGCTCAGCAAACAGGCATCTCTTCGCTGCCCTCTTGTCTGCTCCAATGTCACCATCTTCCAAGGCAAGAGATCCTTTGAGATGGTACTCTCATCTTTCCTATGAAGTCAGTAAGAAGTGGCCTTTCATTAACTTTTATTCTTGGCCAGCTAGTGGGCAAAAGAGAGGAGAAGGGTCATTGGCCCTTATTTAATTAAGGACTTCTCTGAAAATCCCTTTTCAGCCCTAGATTTTGCAAATATGCCATTCGAACCCTGCCATTCTGTAATGGAACTCTGGATTGTTTCGTTCTGTTTATGACCAGCTTTCGCTCCGAGACAAGTAGACATTATTGAAACTGAAAGCCGAACTGAAAGATATGCAGGGCATCTGGACTAGAGCTCCCTTGTCCTCTGATACCTTTGCTTTGAATTGCTCTTATCCCACACATACATTTCCTCTCTCTGTCTCTGTCTCTCTCCTGCATCATGGTCATGATCACAGTGTTTCTTTTTCCATTACTACAGCTCTAGCTTAGACTGCACTGGTTACCAGGCTCCCTCATCTACCTCCAACCATTCTACTTTTCAACCTGATAATCAAAATATGCTACAGTGATATTAGCATGTAGGAATTACTCCATTATTCTCCTGGTTAAATTATTCTGTGACTCCACCAATGGCTATTTGAAAACCTTCCCTCATGTTGCCCTAATCTGCATTCAGGCATTTTACAATTATTTATCTCTATGTGGTTTATCCCATACTCTAAAGAATTTGCTATGAATCCATCTTTCTTTTTTTTTTTTCTTGTTATCATTTTCTGGTAACTTTTCTATGTTGCTAGTTCCAACCCATCTTAAGTATAAATTCCCTCTAAAATCCTTTTCTAATTCTACCTAGTAAAAATAATGTCTTCTGTAAATTAATTTCCCTATTGCTTTATTTATACTCTCTTTAGGAATTTATTAAATATTTATGCCAAAATCACTTGCATAATTTATACTCTGTGTGTGTGTGTGTGTGTGTAGGTGTATGCATTTGTATGTGCAACCATACTTTTAGGACTAAGGAGAATAATTATATGATTATTTCCATAGAAGCTTTCAGGCCTTAGACAAATGCAGTAGCCAACCCTGATAATAAATAAAACAATTCAAAATTATTGCTTAAAATGTTGAATGCCATAAATAAGTAGGTGAATAGAGTGATAAAGGACTAGCAACGCCAAGTATAATTTACAGTAGGGATGAAAGTTGGTATCACTGTTTAAGAATATTATTCGATCCAGAAATTCCATTCCTAGGTACAAGATCAACAGACATGGACAAAAATGTACAAAGGAACCATATTCTTAATAGCCATAGACTGGAAACCACACAGATATCATAAAAAATAGATTGATAAATAAGTTGTGTCATTTTCAAAAATCAAAATCTGATGCCGAATTGATGTAACAAAAATGATTGCTACTAACAGAGAAAGTTAAACATAAAAAGTACATACTTTGATTTGTTTATATAAAGTTTAAAAGTTTGTGAAAGTAATCTGTGGTGATAGCAGTTAGATTTGTGATTGTGAACTGGAATGACTGAGAAAGGACAAGAGGGAGGTTCTTGGGATGCAGACACTCTTCCAGGCTTTTGTCTGTGTTGTGTCACACAAGCATGTTCACTTTTTAAAAGGGCATCAAGCTGTACACTGTGCATTTTACTGTTTGTATGAAAGTGAAAGTGAAAGTCGCTCTATTGTGTCTGACTCTGTGACTCCATGGACTCTAGGCCAGAATACTGGAGTTGACCTTCCGCTTCTCCAGGGGATCTTCCCAACCCAGGGATCTAATGTATGCTAGACCTCAAAAACAAGTTCAAAATTAATAATGATTGCAATGAATCAAAATATATTGAATAAATGAAAAATCCATGGGCCTATGAGTAATACTCATTAATTAAAAGGAGAAGAGGACCAAATTGTACATATAAAAGAATGCGAGTAAGCAAACTCAGAAGTGATGATAGGATAAGAAAGCCCTCAATTATCAAACACCATGTAATAACTGATATAGGCACATAATTAGCACTCAATAACAAGCAATCATTTAAGTGTTTTTTTGTTATTTTTCAATGCAATGCTTACCTTCTGGGACCTGGATAAACAATCATGTGTGCCTGCTGGGCTGCGTGATCAGAGTCCCAGCAGACTCTCTCTCTCTATATATATAGTGTGTTTTGTTTGACTATAACTGGTGAAAGTATGTTTTTTGCAGAAGCAGCAGTGATTTGCTGTGGGTGTAATTTATTATTTTTTTTTGCTCTTTTATTCCATTCTTGACCAAAGCTTCCTCTAAGAGGTTTTTTATGGAAAATTGTCCCACTAACTTAAAGGGTGTGCTGTGCTATGCTAAGTCACTTCAGTCGTGTCTGACTCTGTGTGACCCCATAGATGGCAGCCCACCAGGCTCCCCTGTCCCTGGGATTCTCCAGGCAAGAACACTGGAGTGGGCTGCCATTTCCTTCTCCAATGCATGAAAGTGAAAAGTGAAAGTGAAGTCGCTCAGTCGTGTCTGACTCTTAGCGACCCCATGGATTGCAGCCTAACAGGCTCCTCTGTCCATGGGATTTTCCAAGCAAGAGTACTGGAGTGGGGTGCCATTGCCTTCTCCAACTTAAAGGGTGAGGTGGGAGATATACTTAAGTTGTCTTCTAAAAAAATTAAATACTGAATATGTTAATATATATACACACACACACACATAGAGTGTGTATCTTATGAAATAAACAGATATCCAAATTGGCAGATGAATTAAAAGCATATGAGTTTAGTTATTCTCTTGTAAAGAGGACAGTCTACTTAAAAGTAGTGCAACTGAAGTTTCATATGACTTTCATTTGTCTCTCAATTATTTTCTTTTTATCCTTTTGTGGTTTCCATCATATTTGACCAGTATCCCATTTTAATGTGATTTTTATGTCATCACTTTTTCTTCTCTGCCTGTTTAACTTGTCCTTATGTAGCACTTATTTTCACAGAGGCCTCTGTGACTTTGTGGCAGCAGGAAGAAATATTAAACCAAAAAATTGTCAAGCAGCAGGGTGTAATGCAATACATACGGGTCTGGGTATCAGACAGATGGGCCTGGTTCTAACAGCAGGATACCCGCTTACTCACCAAGAGAGCATGTCTATAAAAATATGAATAATGAATAGTTAGAGTAAGTGTTCTTGCTATTAAGTTGCTAAGTTGAATCCGACTTTTTGCAACCCCACAGACTGCAGCATGCCAGGCTTCCTTGACCTTTACTATCTCCCAGAGTTTGCTCAGACTCACGTCCTTTGAGTTGGTGGCGCCATCCAACCATCTCATCCTCTGTTGTCCCCTTCTCCTCCTGACCTCCATCTTTCCCAGCATCAGGTTCTTTTCCAATGAGTCAGCTCTTTGCACTACTTTTGCTCCAAAGTAGTGGAGCTTCAGCTTCAGCATCAGTCCTTCCAATGAATATTTGGGTCTGATTTCCTTTAGGATTGACTACTTTGATCTCTTGGCAGCCCATGGCACTCTCAGGAGCTTTAGGCCTATTAAATAGTGCCTGTTAAATTGTTTTTGTCTTCATCATTCCTAGAGAATAACACAAAGGAAATTGTTTGTAAGTGCACTGGTGACCTGATTCATTGGGAAGCATTTTTTTCTAATAAACAGCGATGTTAGCAAGGGAACATCTCTTGTCATCTGGAAGATACACTGTAAAGGGATAGATGAAAAGAGAAAGCTGAGAGGATACCTCTCTTATGTTCGGCTGCCACCTTTAATCATAGGTTGGATCTTAGGGCTACAGAAGATAAAACACAAACAAGCCAAAAACCTGAGTGAGGAATTTAAAAACTTGTACTGCAGAAGAAAATCTGGGGTTTAAAGCAAATCATTAACTATTTTTCAGTGCCTTTTTTATTATTTAGGTAGGCCACAATACTGGGAAAGAAAAGCAAAGATTGACAGAAAAGAAGTTGGGAGCAAGAAAGACTTTTATCAAGGGTTTTCATAGGCATTGAGGCTAAGATTTCATAAAATGTCACAATTCAGATAAAACAAAGAATATCATGTCATTCTATTGCAGTTTTTTTTTTTTAATCT
>NW_011494620.1:2104323-2160251 GCF_000754665.1 Bison bison bison | reverse complement strand
AAAAAAAACCCAGCTAAAAATGTATGAATCTTCCTCAACATTGCTGTAGCATGTTGTCTTAAATCACAGGCTTGAGCAAATGAACTCCTCGTGACCTCTGCTTTCTTCTTCTTTCTAGGTGCCTCCCATACTCCTTGATAAGCAGTTCTCTGAATTCACTCCAGACATTACACCCATCATTTTGGCAGCCCATACAAATAATTATGAGATAATAAAACTTTTGGTTCAGAAAGGCGTCTCAGTGCCCAGACCCCACGAGGTCCGCTGTAACTGCGTTGAATGTGTGTCTAGCTCAGATGTGGACAGTCTCCGCCACTCTCGCTCCAGACTCAACATCTACAAGGCCCTGGCCAGCCCATCTCTCATTGCCCTGTCCAGTGAAGACCCTTTTCTCACAGCCTTTCAGCTGAGTTGGGAGCTCCAGGAACTGAGTAAGGTGGAAAATGAATTCAAGTCAGAATATGAGGAGCTGTCTCGACAGTGCAAACAATTTGCTAAGGACCTACTGGATCAGACAAGAAGTTCCCGAGAGCTGGAAATCATTCTTAATTACCGTGATGACAACAGTCTCCTGGAAGAACAAAGTGGAAACGATCTCGCGAGACTCAAATTGGCCATTAAGTACCGTCAGAAAGAGGTGAGTGTTGCTAGATTTTATCCATCAAAATGCCACAGAACTTAATCACAGGGGGGAAAAGTTGGTACTCCAAAATTAGGTTGGGGTTTTAAAGCATTTTCTATTTAACTTTAAGTGGATGAAATGTTGGCCAGATTACTGATTATGAAACACATTTAGGAGTGGCAGTAAGTGGTTTAATAATTGGTGATTTTTTGACACCTGTATTAAAATATACACATTTACTGGGGTGAAAATGGTAAAACTAATGAATTTTAGACTCTCTGTATGAAGAGTTCTGATTCTGCCATTTATAAGTCTTGTTCCTTTAGAGGGTCACACAGATTTCTTTGAACTTTGGTTTTTCTCATCTGCTTAATGGACTTAATATTTATACTTGATTATATGTATACTTCTTTATACATATAAAATATTTTTCTCACAGATTTGAAGGAAGTATAAAATGAGTGGATATGTATGAATGCTCTGAGTAAATTATAATGTGTAATATTAATAAAAATACATTATTAAAAATTATTAATAAAAGAAAGCTTTTAGTCCAATAGCAGGTGGAAGTTCTAAAACTTCTCTCACATCTGGCTTAGTTTCTTTATTTGTCAGGAATGAGAAGTTAAAGAAGTCAGTTGCGGGAGAGTAATACAGTTTTCATTAGATTTATGTGGATTTTAATATTAAATGAGGAAAATTCAGATCTATTATACATATTGCCTGGAGAAGGCAATGGCACCCCACTCCAGTACTCTTGCCTGGAAAATCCCATGGACTGAGGAGTCTGGTAGGCTGCAGTCCATGGGGTCACTAAGAGTCAGACACGACTGAGCGACTTCCCTTTCACTTATCACTTTCATGCATTGGAGAAGGAAATGGCAACCCACTCCAGTGTTCTTGCCTGGAGAATCCCAGGGACAGTGGAGCCTGGTGGGCTGCCGTCTATGGGGTCACACAGAGTCGGACACGACTGAAGCGATTTAGCAGTAGCAGCAGCATACATATTGCCTAGCATCATTGTTTTTTGCTTCTATCACTGATTTTGAGTAAGTTCTCAAAAATATGTTTACTTCTACCTCCAAAAAATATTGGTTTTCTTTTCATTGGTGAATTATAGTAATTATTCTAGAACAAAAATATTGGAAAACTACATATATAAGATGAAAAAGAAGCTTCTGAAAAAATGTATTTAATTTTTTTGAGTTGGCCCTAAATATTCCACATTAGATATTAGATATGTATTAGATATTAGAATAATTTTAATATGCAACTAGAAGAAATTAATGAAAAACTTCACTTGACTAAAGATGTTTTTTCTTTGCTTAGATCCTTTTGTATATTTTAGGAAAAGACTCAATTTCAAGGTTTATTGAACAAAGAGCCACAAATTGAGTCCTTGGTTAGGTATGTTAGAAGCAAAGCAATAGAAAACATTTGATAATTTCTAACACTTCTTTCAAGATGCTTGTACTTTTTGTTTCTGTGAAGTTATGGAATTGGAGGGTGATAGAACCTAACAGTGCAGCAGAATGAAGGAAGGCTAAAAACACACGTAATAAGAAAATATGAAGTAGTAATAGCTTTTAAAAGATGCATTTTTAAAAATGACTCCGCATTTGCATTTTCTATTTTAGTTTTTGAAATAACAATGGAAGGGAAAAAAAGCAAAATTATTACAGAATTGTTTTGGAGTATCTCATTCAATATCAAAGAGCATATTTCCCTAGAGCTGACAGTTTTTCAAGAGCAAAGTAGTGTTGGATGGCTAATAAAGTGTTATAAAATCAAGAATAAGATTTTACACTTATATACATTATTTGAAATCATCAGATCAGATCAGTCACTCAGTCGTGTCCGACTCTTTGTGACCCCATGAATTGCAGCACGCCAGGCCTCCCTGTCCATCACCAACTCCCGGAGTTCACTGAGACTCACGTCCATCGAGTCAGTGATGCCATCCAGCCATCTCATCCTCTGTCGTCCCCTTCTCCTCCTGCCCCCAATCCCTCCCAGCATCAGAGTCTTTTCCAATGAGTCAACTCTTCGCATGAGGTGGCCAAACTACTGGAGTTTCAGCTTTAGCATCATTCCTTCCAAAGAAATCCCAGGGCTGATCTCCTTCAGAATGGACTGGTTGGATCTCCTTGCAGTCCAAGGCACTCTCAAGAGTCTTCTCCAACACCACAGTTGAAAAGCATCAATTCTTTGGCACTCAGCCTTTTTCACAGTCCAACTCTCACATCCATACATGACCACAGGAAAAACCACAGCCTTGACTAGACGGACCTTTGTTGGCAAAGTAATGTCTCTGCTTTTGAATATGCTATCTAGGTTGGTCATAACTTTCCAGGTTGTATTTTATGAAACGTACTCCTAAATTATTCAAAAATTACCGATCTGAAAATACTTGATAAGATTTTCTAGTAAGAGCATGTGTGTTAAATAAAACTCTAGCATAAATGTCTTCTCTTATACTTTTTTTTTTTTTAAGGGCATAGACTGAACAGGAAGAACTTTTTTGAGAAAAAGTTTTATTGGAGTATAGTTGAATTATAATGTATTAATTTCAGCTGTACAGGTTAATTAGTTATACATATTACATATATCTACTCTTTTATAGAGTATTTTTCCGTATAGGCCATTACAGAGTATTGAGTAGAATTCCCTGTGCTATAAATGCTCACAAAATACTAGCAAATGGAATCCAACAACACATTGCTCTATACCTTTTTAACCACGAGTTCTCCTTGTTTCAGTCTACAAAAGTTTGAGGTTTGTCTTTGACCTATCTCTGATGTTTTGGGATTGCCTTCCCACTAATGTTCACATGGCTGAATCCTACTCGCTCTTAAAAGCGCACTCAGTTCTCTATTCCCACAGAGAGATTCCATGAAGCAATTCTTCCATACAACCTTTAGGATAAATGCCTTCATTATGCACATTCTGGGCTGCATTGTATTGCTGTATTTGACTTGCCTTCTCTAGGACACAGCTGAGCAACCTCACTTCACTTCTCTAGGCTGTCAGTGTCAGGAACACGTTTGTCTCGTTCATCAGTCCTACTTCAGTACTTGATAGAGAAACGATGCTCCACGTGAATTGATCTCAATATGCTCAGTATGAATGCATTTGAATAGATTCAAAATCTCAGTTCTGGAAGGCTCCCTACATGTTTCCTTGCCTGAGTAATTTGCAGTGTTTAGGTTAATAATGGAAAGCAATTAAATACATTATTTTGTATGAAAAGGTTGCAATGCAATCCCTGTAGAGCTCTTCAAATTAAAGTGAAAAAACATATGTAATCTCTATATAGTCCACAGCCTATGTTCTTTTAAATTTACTTTTCCTTTTCTTGAAGGTAAGTCAACAGTTTTGCAACATTAACTTTCAACTTGGTACTAATCTGGGTTCTGTCTTAGAAATTAAGGGAGTTGTTAAAGAGGAAGGAGAGAAATCAACATGGGGATAGCCCTGGACTCATACCTGTTTATCCTATCCTGGAGCAATATGAAGAGATTTGTATCAATCAGCTGCTTTCTATAGCATGTGGTATCAGAACCTTGGGACTGTGTGGCGAACAATGGCTGTTTCCTCTTAGATCCTTTGGATTCTGGTGGCTGGTCAGCAGTTGTGTAAGAGTTTTGCATTTGCTATAAATGAGGCAAGAAGAGCTGACCTTTGTTAGGCATTCAGTTCAGTTCAGTCGTTCAGTCGTGTCCGACTCTTTGAGACCCGGTGGACTGCAGCATGCCAGGCCTCTCTGTCCATCACCAACTCCTGGAGTTTACTCAAACTCATGTCCATTTAGTTGGTGATGCCATCCAACCATCTCATCCTCTGTCATTCCCTTCTCCTTTTGCCTTCAATCTTTCCCAGCATCAGGGTCTTTTCAAATGAGTCAGCTCTTTGCATCAGGTGGCCAAAGTATTGGAGTTTCAGCTTCAACATCAGTCCTTCCAATGAACATTCAGGACTAATTTCCTTTAGGATGGACTGGTTGGGTCTCCTTGCAGTCCAAGGGACTCTTGAGAGTCTTCTCCAACACCACAGTTCAAAAGCATCAATTCTTCGGTGCTCAGCTTTCTTTATAGTCCAACTCTGTTAGGCGTATAGTCTGTTAGGCATATAGTCCAACTCTGTTAGGCATTGACTGTCTTTTAATTCTTCATTTGCTTCATTTTTCACTCTTATTCAAGTCTAGGATGTCTAGAATATACCTTTCATATTTTCTTGTGTCTGGTAAGTTCCACATCAGAATATGGATAATTTGGAGGGAAAAAATGTCTCATACTATCAGGACATTGTCTCATGGACATCAAACAACTATTATGGAAGAATGGCAAAGGGAGTACTTCTGGGGAGAAAAGTAAGAAAAGGGTATTGCATACAGTGTTCCCCTCCATAACTGAGATTTTTCTGCTGAAATAACTTTGAGAGTCATTCACCCAAGTAAATATGGTAATGCCTCTGTCTTAGTTTGCTTTACTTAGCTAACACAGAATGGGTTATTTGAATTTGATTAGGTATTGCTGACCACGTCCCTCTCTTTTTTTCTCTCTTCTCTGTTTTGAACTGTTTTGGGAACATTCATGTGTTCAGATCTCTTCTTAAAAACCATTTTCTCTGGAAGTATGCCCTTAACCTGTTTTCAACTCAGAATTCGTCATTGGTTTCTCTTGCTATGGCAGCAGTATTGCTTCATTACAAGTACTGTTTTGCCTCCTACTTGTTTTCGCTTTTGGTTTCTTCCATTCAACACCTTGCCTTTAGTCCTACCTCCTCCAATCCATTGACCACCGCACCACCTAAGGGTCTTTGTTTTGTGTTTTAGGAAAAGTAAATCTAGGGATAGTTTTTCAGGTATAGCACTGAAAGCCCCCTGTCTTAGAGAAGCCCTCTGTTTGGTCATCATAAATCTGAGCATGTGAGCTCTGTGTAAAGCATCGCAGTGTCTTTCTCACGCTCGCAAATAAAGTCCAAACTGTCACAGCTCGCTTTATATGGATTCTGCCTAAATCATTGGTTTCATTGTTCGCCATCACTACTCATAGTTCACATTTCAGTCAAATGCAAACACTCATAATTGTACTGCTTTTCCACATTGGGCCTTTCCACCCAGGACTCTTAACATACAAAGACCTCTGTCCTGTTTCATGTTGCTTGCCCATTGTCGTGGGTTTTGCTGGATCTCGGTAAAATTGTCTGAGAGGTTGTTTTTAAACACTGCACTGCTGCTTCCATCCCAATGCTCAGGACAGTTATACCAAAACCCCTGGAAATGCAGAGGTATATTTTAAAAGACTACTCAGATAATTCTAATGTGCTGTCAAGGTGAGTAAGTACTACTTGAAATTGTATATCAAGGTTTAACTCATGAATTAAAACTTCTTTAGATTTCCTTGACTTTCTCAAGTAGAGAAGACAGAGGTTGCCAAACGTAACATCATCAGAGGCACCTGAGCAGCTTTCGGAAGTAACTCTCCTTTTGGCTCAGCTGGTAAAGAATTTGCCTGCAATGAGGGAGACCTGGGTTCGATCCCTGGGTTGGGAAGATCCCCTGGAGATCTTCCAGAGGATCTGGAAGGAAGGGAAAGGCTACCCACTCATTATTTTGTCCTGGAGAATTCCAGGAACTGTATAGTCCATGGGGTTGCAAAGAGTCGGACACAACTGAGAGACTTTCACTTTCATGAATTTTCTTTCCTCAGCCCCAAGTGCAGAAATTCACCTTCAGTAAGTCCTTGCATTTGTGGCATAGCACAGAAGTCCTCTCAGAGTCTTCCCATCTCGCCCTCCTCATGCCATCACCCACCCTGTTATGTTTGCCATGATTGCATTTGTGGCATAGCACAGAAGTCCTCTCAGATTCTTCCCATCTCTCCCTCCTCATGTCATCACCCACCCTGTTATGTTTGCCATGATCCTGATACCCTTCTTTCTTCTTAAGGTCTATTCCACTGCTAACAGGATTCTTAGAGCTTTCATTTATCTGCAAAGTAAGATCCAAGAGTTAGGTAGGAAAAAAAAATCCTACTTAAAAAAGGGAAATAAACCTAAGGAAATGCAAAGATGGAGGGGAAGGGGTCAAACATTAATATTCTCCTGTCACGTGATAGAGAAATGAAAGCTTTCCATCTGAGTGTGCATACCCAGCCATGCCTTCTTTCAGGTAAATTTCTGGCCATCTAAAAACTATTGGAGATAGCTTTTTGTTGGTATCAAGTAACTCATATCTGATTGTTGAAAAAAAATTCTATAAAAGTATGAAGCCTATGAAATGGATATAATTCTCTTTCCCACACCTAATAAGGTATGTGATGTTATACCAATTAGCTTTTGAGTTTTTGTTTTCTCACCTTTAAAATGGGAAAATACTGCCTACTTCATAGGTCAGTAGTGGAGGTGAAGCATGATAATACGGGTCCAGACTTAGGTGTACTTCCTGGCATTTATGTCCATGGAAGGGTAGCTGTCTATTACATTTAGTTATTACTGTTATTATAATTGTTTTTGTTTATCCCTTCATGGAACCTCAGTATAAAAAGCTAAGGGCATGCAGAGAAATGATATATACCACTCTATTGTATGTCCTGCAGCAAAAAGAATGGACTTCATCATTAAACGTTTTAATATGTATACTGAATATTTTATAGGCCTCATGGGTTTCATAGCACTTTTGAACTGTGAGTTTGGAACTGACACATACACACTGCTAAAAATAAATTTTAAAAAATTTTTGAAGTTTATCATTACAGTCTAATATTATAATCAGTATGCTAAACTATTTATTTTAAAACAATAGTCTCATCAAAAATGCATAATGTATAAACATTATGCCAGAGCCTAGGGTTGTCCATGCTCTAGTTCTTCCATTATAAGCTTTCAAAAGCAACTTAGATTATGTATTACACACTCGATTTTAATTTGTCCTCCTGCTTTGCATTTTTTTAATATATTTTAGGCACTGATTATGTATGCCCTTTGAACCTGACTGCTGCCTGCTAGACCACAGAATCAGGAACTCTTATCACACCAGCACTTATCAAGAATGCCAGGCATATGGCAGAGTTTTAATACATGAAGATACACTGAGTGATGTAAATTATTAAGAGACTTGTATTAATAAAAGGGATAAAAAGCTGCATTTTCTTCTAGCTTACTTTCCTTTTCCTCTGTACTTTGGAGCACACTCTGACCGATTTCTGGGCCCTGCATCTTGGTCCTCCAAGTGTGTTCACATACCTGCTGTTGCTATACAAAGGCAACACGGATAAAGGCTTCCTACCGCTTTTGCCCACCCACTCCTGGGGCCCAAACATTTCAGCGCCTGCCACTGGGTAATGGATGAAGCAAATGCCTGTTCAGGACTTGTGAGCCCGGCTGACAGTACTATGACAGGTCATTAGGCATTTAATTTAACACTAGGTTTTTAGAGCTTGGAATTCAATCCCCATGTGTTTCTTTACAGCTAATTAATGACATGAAACCACTTTTTCCTAATTCGTATCTGAAAGTGATTGTTTCTGTTTCTTCCACAATGAAATATGAAATGGTATATGTCTATAACATTGTATAAATTCATCCTTTCGAACAGCACTGAGTAGAATGTGATAAATTTATACCTTCCAAAACATAAAATAGCAAGCTTTAACTGGAAGTTAGATATAAAATATGGCTTGTATTTGATGTTGTTGTTGTTCAGTCACTAAGTCATGTCCCACTCTTTTCGACCCCATGGACTGTAGCCTACCAGGCTCCTCTGTCTGTGGGATTTCCCAGGCAAGAATACTGGAGTGGGTTGCCATTACCTTCTCCAGGGGATCTTGATATTGTTTTAATAAATACAAAAAGGAAATGACTAAGTGACTTATTTTCAGACAGGTATATACTTCTGTTCACCTAACAAAAATGCATTGTGTCCACAGAATAAGCAACTCTTTTCAACATAACTCTCACTTGCTGCAGACATCAACTAAAAACATTAGGTTAATGATAATATCTTTGAAAAATTTCACTGTGTATTAGACACCCTCTCTGGTCCTTCAAGGGGCTTCCCTGGTGGCTCAGATGGTAAACAATTTGCCTGCAATGTGGGAAACCAGGGTTTAATCACTGGGTTGGGAAGATCCCCTAGAGAAAGGAATCATGGCTACCCACTCCAGTATTCTTGCCTGGAGAATTCCATGAACAGAGGCTACGGTCCATGGGGTGACAGAGTCAGATACAACTGAGCTACTAGCATGTTTCACTGGTTCTCTGAGGAATAACTTTTCTGTATGCAACTGGGACTACTGACTCCATGATAACTGACAAACGAGTAGCAATAAGATCAGCCCCTATTCAGATCCAATCATTTCATTTGTCAGCAGTGAAGAACTCTGTCTATTGCTGCTTTTGCACAAAACTTCCTATTTAAATTTGAGGCTTTTGTTTGGGTCATAATTTAATGTCTCATATCTTCTCTGTCACTCATCACAAAACAAAATTAAGGATTACCACTTTTCAAAATCATGAATTTAACAGCTTATTCCAGCCCACATATAGAAGTACAATACAAAAACTAAATGGGTTGGCAAAGCATTATTGTTGTCAAGAAAACCTAGTGGCTTTGAGATACAATGTAAAATCCTGCTCGAGATCCCTGATAAACTATGGGAATGAGGAGGAGCTTTTACATTTCTCCTTACCCTCATTTTCCTTCGACCATATGTGGCATATTCACAGGTTTTCTCAATAAAGGTTAGTTATGTTTTGTCTCAAGTCTTGGGAGAAGAAATGCACAGTGAAACCCTCTAGGATGTATAATGCCATGCTATAATTTGGCGATTTATGAGCCTTAAGCTTAATTCTGAAGCTGTGTGTTTATCGACTGCTTCTCGGTAATATAGAACTGGGAAAACAATCCCATAGGATTATATTTTTATTCTTTGTAGCACGCTCTGTTCCCTTTTTCCCTTTGGCTTTAGGGAGCACTCAGTGGTGTGCCTTCTGCTGCTATGGAGAAATACTGAAAGCTTTTTTCTTTATGGTTTTTACCTTCATCTGCCCCCTTGCAAGCTCCCTGCGAGCTGTAAGAAGGCCTGCTTTTCCTCATTCCAAAACCACCACTTCATTTTTAAATGCGGGGCTCCATTGTTGTTTTGCTCTGTGGCATTCCCTAAGCTCAGTGATTTTCCCCAGGTGGCTCTGGAACATGCAATCCAAAGCCTCTTTTCTTTCTCTGCCACATTCACCTCTAATACTGGGCAGTGGGGAGCTGGAAACCTTATTGGCAGCTGCTATTAAGTAAACATAGGAGGGACCTAGTGGTTGGGCTTAGGGGGCTCTGGTCAAGATAATGCTCTTTCTCTCTCCAAGTGCAAGTCCACACGTGATTGCAGGGTGTGTATTCTATGCTGGAGACTGCTGCTGCTGCTAAATCGCTTCAGTCGTGTTCGACTCTGTGCGACCCCATAGATGGCAGCCCACCAGGCTCCCCCGTCCCTGGGATTCTCCAGGCAAGAATACTGGAGTGGGTTGCCATTTCCTTCTCCAATGCATGAAAGTGAAAAGTGAAAGTGAAGTCGCTGAGTCGTGCTTGACTCTTAGCGACCCCGTGGACTGGAGCCTACCAGGCTCCTCAGTCCATGGGATTTTCCAGGCAAGAGTACTGGAGTGGGGTGCCATTGAGACAGAGGACAGCAAAATGAGAAGACAGCAAGTCCCAGGCCAAGTTTGGGTTTCTTCCAGAAATGTCCTAGAGCCTAGAATTTTTTTTGGAGAAGGCAATGGCACCCCACTCCAGTACTCTTGCCTGGAAAATCACATGGACAGAGGAGCCTGGTGGGCTACAGTCCATGGGGTCTCTAAGAGTCGGACATGACTGAGCAACTTCCCTTTCACTTTTTACTTTCATGCATTGGAGAAGGAAATGGCAACCCACTCCAGGGTTCTTGCCTGGAGAATCCCAGGGACCGGGGAGCCTGGTGGGCTGCCATCTATGGGGTCACAGAGAGTCGGACACGACTGAAGCGACTTAGCAGCAGCAGCAGCAGCAATGTTTTATTTCAGAATGCTAAGACTGACTTTACATTTGGTATTCGGACTCCTCTTCTGTAAATAACCCCCTGGTATCAGTATCACAATGCTTATTGTGAATGGGCTTTTAAATACTATGTTTGGAAAACAGCATTTATTATTTTTCTGATTACATGGCATTACATGCCAGTTATAAGAAATGTGTGATATCAATAAATATGATATTGACAAGTCTGTAATCACATAATATTGCTAATATTCAGTTTACTTTTTAAATAAATTCTTATCATAAATAGGTAGAGCCTAGAATTTTATTCTTGCTTAGACAGTACAGTGAAATCCATATGTGTGTGTGTGTGTGCTGTAGTACTTAAGCAGAAAATGCTGTTGCTGTTGTTGTTTAGTTACTAAGTCATGTCTGAGTCTTTGTGACCCTATGTACTGCAGCCCACCAGACTCCTCTGTCCATGGGATTTCCCAGGCAAGAATACTGGAGTGGGTTGCCATTTCCTTCTCCAGGGGATCCTCCTGATCCCGTGATTGAACCTGCATCTCCTGCATTGGCAGGCAGATTGTTCACCACTGAGCAACCCGGGTATAAGCTAAAAATAGATTTTTAGCTATATTGCATGAACGTTTTATATGTTATGTCCTTCACTGATATCGTTTTCTCACTTTCTTCCCTCCTTCCTTTCCTGTCCTCCCTCCTTATTAGGACCTTCACTTACCTTATGTAAGAGAGTCTTTTCTGTTTGCTACTTACTGATGATGCTGAAATCAAAGACAAAAGCCTTGTCCTCAGATAACTACCAGGGCATTAGGGATGGAAGAAAAGTCCGCACAACTCTCACCATGTGGGCCCCAAAGGCTGTGGCAGAGCTGCTTCTGGAGCCCAGGAAAATGCTGCCTAACTTGGTCCTAGGGTCTTAGGGCAGGCTTCCTGGAACCGAAAAGGCCTTGCTTGAGTTTCTGTGGAAACCCGGGAGTCATCCAGGCAGAGAAGTTACAAAAAGTCAATATGGAAAGAAACACCATGTAGAACTGCAGGGAGGCAAAAAAGAAGGTGGAGAATCCCTCCATTATTATTTATTTAATTAAGATCCATCTGATTCCTTTTTTTTTTTTTCCCATTGTAGTATAATTGAATGACAATTTTGTGCTAGTTTCAGATATACAGCAAGATGATTCTGTTTACATATGTTCTTTTTCAGACTCTTTTTCATTATAAGTTATTCAGTTCAGTTCAGTCGCTCGGTTGTGTCCCGCTCTTTGCGACCCCATGGACTGCAGCATGACAGGACTCCCTGTCCATCACCAACTCCCGGAGTCTGTTCTGAATATTCTTGGAAGGACTGATGCTGAAGCTGAAACTCCAATACAATGGCCACCTGATGCGAACACCTGACTCATTTGAAAAGACCCTGATGCTGGGAAAGATTGAAGGTGGGAGGAGAAGGGGATGACAGAGGAAGAGATGGCTGGATGGCATCACCAACTCAATGAACATGGGTTTGGATAGACTCTGGCAGTTGGTGATGGACAGGGAGGCCTGGCGTGCTGCGGTTCATGGGGTCGCAAAGAGTCAGACACGACTGAGCGACTGAACTGAACTGAACTGAAGTGAATCTGTCCCAAACTCCTAATTTATCCCTTCCTCTCTTTCCCTTTGGTAACCATAAATCTGTTTTTTAAGTCTGTGAGTTTGTTTCTGTTTTGTAAATACATTCATTTGTATCATTTTTTAGGTTCCACACTAAGTGCTATCATATATTTGTGTTTGTCTGTCTGGCTTCACTTAATATGATACTTCACTTAATATGATACTTCACTTAATATGATAACCTCTGCTGCTGCTGCTAAGTCGCTTCAGTCGTGTCCCACTCTGTGCGACCCCAGAGACGGCAGCCCCCTGGCTCCCCTGTCCCTGGGATTCTCCAGGCAAGAACACTGGAGTGGGTTGCCATTTCCTTCTCCAATGCATGCAAGTGAAAAGTGAAAGTCGTATTCAACTCCTAGCAAACCCATGGACTGCAGCCCACCAGGCTCCTCCATCCATGGGATTTTCCAGGCAAGAGTACTTGAGTGGGGTGCCATTGCCTTCTCCGATGATAATCTCTAGGTCCATCCATTGTTGCTGCAAACAGCATGGTTTCATTTTTTATGGTTAAGTAATAGTCCAGGTATATATCTACCACATCTTCTTTATCCATTCATCTGTTAATGAAAATATAAGTTGCTTCCATGTCTTAATTTTTATAAATAGTACTGCTATGAATATTGGGGTGCATGTATCTTTTCAAATTAAAGTTGTCCTCATTTCTGGATATATTCCTAGGAGTGGGATTGCTGGATGATATGATGATTCTATTTTTGTTTTTGAGGAATCTCAATACTCTTTTCCATAGTGGCTACACCAATTTACATTCCCACCAAGAGTGTAAGAGGGTTCCCTTTGTCTCTACACCCTCTGTAACATTTATTTTTTGTAGGTTTTTGATGGTGGCCATTCTGACCCGTATGAGGTGATATCTCGTAGTTTTGATTTCCATTTCTTCAATAATTAGCGATGTTGAGCATCTTTTCATGTGCCTCTTGGTCATCTGTATGTCTTCTTTGGAAAAATATCTATTTACTTCTTCTGCCCATTTTTGATTGGGTTGTTTGTCCTTCTGACATTGAGATGTATGAACTGTTTGTATATTTTGGAAATAATCCCATGTTGGTCACATCATTTGCAAATATTTTCTCCCATTCCGTATGTTGTCTTTTAGTTTTGTTTATGATTTCTTTGCTGTGCAAAAAAAAAAAAAGAGCTTTTAAGTTTAATTGGACCCCATTTGTTTATTTTTGCGTTTATTTCCTTTACTCTAGGAGATCCAAAAACTATTGCTGTGATTTATGTCAGTGTTCTGCCTTTATTTTCTTCTAGGAGTTTTAGAGAATCTCTTCATTCTTTCTGCCCTCATTCCCACCCCATGGCTTCTGCTTTCACATTTTCTTCTGCCTGATGCAATGGAAGGCTTCTGTATCAGGTCTCAGCTCATTATTATCACTTTCTTGGTAAAGACCCAGAACACCGACCCTAGTTACTGTCCTTTGGCTTCCCTGGTGGATCAGACAGTAAAGCGTCTGTCTACAATGCGGGAGACCCAGTTTTGAGCCCTGGGTTAAGAAGATCCCCTGGAGAAGGAAATGGCAATCCACTCCAGGACTATTGCCTGGAGAATCCCATGGACAGAAGAGCCTGGTAGGCTACAGTCCATGGGGTCGCAAAGAGTCCGACAGGACTGAGGGACTTCACTTTCTTTCCCTTTCCTTCACCCTTTATTCTCAGACATTCTCTTTACATGACAATGTTGATATCGCAGCTTTTATCACAATCCAAAGTCATTCTGTTTATTTGTGTGTAAAATTATGTTTTTATCTTTTTTCACTTGTTATCTAAGTGTTATCTCCTCTGACTTGATTATCAGTGAAAGCCCAGGGGTTGGTATAGTGCTTAGGACATAGGAGCCTGAATCAGTTCAGTTTAGTCGCTCAGTCGTGTCCAACTCTTTGCGACCCTGTGAATCACAGCACGCCAGGCCTCCCTGTCCATCACCAACTCCTGGAGTTCACTCAGACTCATGTCCATCGAGTCAGTGATGCCATCCAGCCATCTCATCCTCTGTCGTCCCCTTCTCCTCCTGCCCCTAATCCCTCCCAGCATCAGAGTCTTTTCCAATGAGTCAGCTCTTCGCATGAGGTGGCCAAAGTACTGGAGTTTCAGCTTTAGCATCATTCCTTCCAAAGAACACCCAGGGCTGATCTCTTTCAAAATGGACTGGTTGGATCTCCTTGCAGTCCACGGGACTCTCAAGAGTCTTCTCCAATACCACAGTTCAAAAGCATCAATTCTTCGGCGCTCAGCTTTCTTCACAGTCCAGCTCTCACATCCATACATGACCACTGGAAAAACCATAGCCTTGACTAGATGGACCTTTGTTGGCAAAGTAATGTCTCTGCTTTTCAATATGCTATCTAGGTTGGTCATAACTTTTCTTCCAAGGAGTAAGCGTCTTTTAATTTCATGGCTGCAGTCACCATCTGCAGTGATTTGGGAGCCCAGAAAAATAAAGTCTGACACTGTTTCCACTGTTTCCCCATCTATTTCCCATGAAGTGATGGGACCAAATGACATGATCTTCGTTTTCTGAATGTTGAGCTTTAAGCCAACTTTTTCACTCTCCTCTTTCACTTTCATCAAGAGGCTTTTTAGTTTCTCTTCACTTTCTGCCACATGGGTGGTATCATCTCCATATCTGAGGTTATTGATATTTCTCCTGGCAATCTTGATTCCAGCTTGTGCTTTTTCCAGCCCAGTGTTTCTCGTGATGTACTCTGCGTAGAGGTTAAATAAGCAGGGTGACAATATACAGCCTTGAAATACTTACTCCTTTTCCTATTTGGAACCAGTCTGTTGTTCCATGTCCAGTTCTAACTGTTGCTTCCTGACCTGCATATAGGTTTCTCAAGAGGCAGGTCAGGTGGTCTGGTATTCCCATCTCTTTCAGAATTTTCCACAGTTTACTGTGATCCACACAATCAAAGGCTTTGGCATAGTCAATAAAGCAGAAATAGATGTTTTTCTGGAACTCTCTTGCTTTTTCCATGATCCAGCGGATGTTGGCAATTTGGTTTCTGGTTCCTCTGCCTTTTCTAAAACCAGCTTGAATGTCTGGAAGTTCATGGTTCATGTATTGCTGAAGCCTGGCTTGGAGAATTTTGAGCATTACTTTACTAGCATGTGAGATGAGTGCAATTGTGCAGAAGTTTGAGCATTCTTTGGCATTGCCTTTCTTTGGGATTGGAATGAAAACTGACCTTTTCCAGTCCTGTGGCCACTGCTGAGTTTTCCAAATTTGCTGGCATCTTGAGTGCAGCACTTTCACAGCATCATCTTTCAGGATTTGAAATAGCTCAACTGGAATTCCATCACCTCCACTAGCTTTGTTCATAGTGATGCTTTGTAAGTCCCACTGACTTCACATTCCAGGATGTCTGGCTCCAGGTGAGTGATCACACCATCATGATTATCTGAGTCATGAAGATCTTTTTTGTACAGTTCTTCTGTGTATTCTTGCCACCTCTTCTTAATATCTTCTGCTTCTGTTAGGTCCATACCATTTCTGTCCTTTATCGAGCCCATCTTTGCATGAAATGTTCCTTTGGTATCTCTGATTTTCTTGAAGAGATCTCTAGTCTTTCCCTTTCTGTTGTTTTCCTCTATTTCTTTGCATTGATTGCTGAGGAAGGCTTTCTTATCTCTTCTTGATATTCTTTGGAACTCTGAATTCAGATGCTTATATCTTTCTTTTTCTCCTTTGCTTTTCGTGTCTCTTCTTTTCACAGCTATTTGTAAGGCCTCCCCAGACAGCCATTTTGCTTTTTTGCATTTCTTTTCCATGGGGATGGTCTTGATCCCTGTCTCCTGTACAATGTCATGAACCTCAGTCTATAGTTCATCAGGCACTCTATATATCAGATCTAGTGCCTTAAATCTATTTCTCACTTCCAGTGTATAATCATAAGGGATTTGATTTAGGTCATACCTGAATGGTCTAATGGTTTTCCCTACTTTTTCAATTTTAGTCTGAATTTGGCAATAAGGAGTTCATGATCTGAGCCACAGTCAGATCCTGGTCTTGTTTTTGTTGACTGTATAGAGCTTCTCCATCTTTGGCTACAAAGAATATAGTCAATCTGAGTCTGAATAAATGGTGATAAATTAGAGGAGTGGCAGGGGCTGAGATTAGAGAAAAATAACAGAGAATAGATCGTACAGGGCTGGAATCAGCAACCCTAAGGAATGTGGTTTTAGAAAATCTGTGATACTTAATCATTTAAATATAGAAATTCTTATTAGCATTTGTGTTAGTCTCTCAGGATTGTCTGACTCTTTGAGACCCTGTGGACTATAGCCCACCAGCCTCCTCTGTCCATTGAATTCTCTAGGCAAGAACACTGGAGTGGTTAGCCAGTCTCTTATCCAGGGGATCTTCCCAACCCAGGGATGGAACCCGGGTCTCCTGCATTGCAGGTGGACTCTACCGTCTGAGCCACCAGGGAAGAAATCTTAATAATCTTTTATTTTCTCAAACTTCTGTTGTCCAAAGATGAGTTCATCATCTTCTCTAAGCCTGGCTCTTCTGTCATCTCTGTTCAAGTAGGAGGCAATCTAATTACTCTTGCTAGAAATCTGAGAGTCAGCCTTGGTTATTTTACATCCATCACTTCCGAAAGTTTGATATGGTAGATGAAAGATGGCCATAATTGAAGGATGGCATCTAATACCCTTCTCCTCAACCAGAGCCTGCCTTAGCTATCTGCCTGAATAGTACAATGCAACAGAAATGAATTTCTATAATTCCCAAGACTTGTTCATAAGAAGACTTGCAGCCTCCACTTATATTCTCTGGCAACCCAGGTGCCATGTGAGAAGTGTGAATGTCCTACAAGGCCATCATACCAGAGAGCCAATGGGTACACACTCTTGCTGATAGTCTCAGCCTAGCCTAGCCTTCCAACTCTTCACTCCTATGACAAGACTGACAGAAGAAATGAATGTGAACTTCCCTGCACACCCACACTAGTTCATCCTCTAGCTGGATGTGTGCATGCGTTCTAAGTTGCTTCAGTTGTGTCTGACTCTTTGTGACACTATGGACCGTAGCCCACCAGGCTCCTCTGTCCATGGAATTTTTATACTGGAGTGAGTTGCTATGCCCTTCTCCAGGGGATCTTCCCACCTCAGGGATCAAACCTGGGTCTCATGTCTCCTGCATTGATAGGTGGGTTCTTTACCACTAGCGCCACCTAGAAAGCCCCCTCTGCTGGATAATGCTGAGTAATTTCTGTTGATGCCACATGAAACAGAAGAATCAACCAACTAAGCCCTGCCTCAATTCCCAGTCCATTAGTATGGACTGAATGTTTGTGTCCCCCTAAAATTCCTCTGTTGAAACCTAACCTCCAATGTGATGATATTTAGAGGTGAGGCCTTTGACGGATGATTAGGTTGGGAGTGTGAAGCTCTCATGAATAGGATCAGGGCCCTTTTACAAGAGACCCCAGAGAGCTCTTTAATCCTCTTTCTACCATGTGAGGGCACATCAAGAAGACAGACCCTCACCAGATACCGAATCTGCGGCACCTTGATCTTGGACTTTCCAGCCTCCGGAACTGTGAGAAGTAAAAGCTTCTTGTTTAAGCCGCCCAGTCTGCAGCACTTTGTTACAGCAGTGCGTGAACGAAGGCATGCACAAAATTGTGAAATATTACACAAGGTTGTTTTAAACCACTAAGTTTCGGAGCGTAGATCATTGAGGCCCCTGTGAACCACCGAAGGCTGCCTGTCCTATTGCTAATTATATTCATTAATACTTCCCAAATTATTTCCTACCTTTCAGTCTACTCTTTCTGTTCTCTGTAAAGGAGTCTCACCCAGTTTCCCTAGCTCCAATCTTGCTCCATCCAAAGTCATGCTACACTTAAGAATTTTTAATATTAATATGTAAACATTCTCTACCATAAGAAGTTTATTTTTTAAGTATATTCACACTGTGGTACAACCATCACCACCATCCATCTCCAAAACTTTTTCATCTCCCCAAACTGAAACTCTATATACCCCTTAAACAATAAGTCCACATTCCCCCTACCCGCTCCAGCCCCTGGCAACCACCATCCTGCTTTCTGTCTCCATGAATTTGATTACTCTCAATTCTTTATATAAGTGGAATCATACAATACCCATCCTGTGTGTCTGGTTTATTTCACTCAGCATAGTATCTTCAAGCTTTACCCATGTTGTGCCTGTATCAAAACTTCACCCCTATTTAAGAATGAATAATGTTCCACTGTATGTATGTACCACATTCAGTTTATATATTAATCTGTTTATAGACATTTGGGCTATTTCCATACCTTTTGGCTACTGTGAATAATGCTGCTGTATTATGATACTCTAACCCGATTCCCTATCTCTTACTTTGAAGATCCCATAAAATAAAACCCTGTCTCCTCAACAGGATATAATATATCTGGATGCTGACTTCGTGTCTAGACTCGTCTCTCACCCCGTCCTGACTTGTGTTGTGTGCTCAGCAAATCCAGATTACTAGTATTTACTCACCTATGCTATGATCTGTGAACATTACCATTGTAATTTTTCTTGTTATTTTATTGCCTTGAAATACAGCCATTACCTCGGGTTGGAGCCTACCTCTTGTTTAAGATGTTCAGCCTCAACTTCATAAAGGGATACTACTTAATACTTAGCAAACATTCAAAAATAAAATTGTTTTGGATGAGTTTGCTTTGAATCATTTTAACTAAAGAATTAATTTTTAAGAAAATAAAATGCTTTGAATAATATTGATCAATTTCCATCTTTATCCCTTATACAGTGTGACTTTTTTATCTGTTCAAACAAACATTGTTGTCAATATTACTCACAGAGCATTGATCATATGATTATAGTTTAGGTGCCAGAAGCTGTAACAGCTATTAAAATATAATTGAGATATGGTTGCATTGAACCTTTTCATTTTTGACCTTCCTGTGTACTTTCTCATTTTTTTCTGTTCTGGTTTTGCTTACTGTCTTATCATTTCTTCATGGGCTACTGGCTGATATGACTCTAGAGGCAGAGTTTTGAGTTTTGCAGCTTTTTCTGTTAAGGGAAAAATAATCAATATCCCAGAATATATAAGCAGCTTTGGCTTTGAGATAAAGTCAGTAATCTAGCTTCTATGTGACTGTGTGGATTGAGTGTCTGAAAATCTTGGCCACCTTTTCAGAAAGGGCAGTGAGTGACTGTGCAAGAAAATGCATTATCCAAGCATACAAGAGAATGGAGAGATATAATGCAGATATATTCCAAACAGTTGCATTTTAAGTGGCAACATTTTTTTTTGTTGTTGTTTATAATGTGGTCAGTTTATATGAAAATCATTGGCTGAAAATCTGAAGTGTTATGTAATATCTCCTTTTTAAACAAAATTTACAGAACATAATTAACTTTTTCTTCATAATTCAGAGCTTTGGAGTGAAGTTCAGTTACTGTACTCTGCAATGTAGTTGTCAGTTTAGGATTCTTAAAAATGTTGATATTAATAGCTGTTTAGCCCAGTATGAAAGTATGGCAGAAATCTCTCCTTCACATAGTTTTGAAGTCTCTCTCCTTGGAATCTGACTCCCAGCTATGGGTTCTGGAGAGTGCCAATTTACTTGCCTTTTTTTAAAAAGATTTTTTTTGATGTGGACCATTTTTAAAGTCTTTATTGAATTTGTTACAGTATTATTTCTGTTTTATATATCTATCTATCTATCTATCTATCTATATATATATATATATATAATTTTTTTGGCGGGGGGGCGGCTGTGAGGCTTATGGGAATCTTAGTTTCCAGACCAGGGATCGAATCCACACCTGCTGCATTGGAAGGTGAAATCTTAACCATTGGACCTCTTTTTTATGTTTACTGATTTTAATAATACTAAGTTTCATGCTAAGCCACCCAATAACCACTCCAGGTAAAAGTGTTGGGAAATATAAGCAGAACTGTCTCAGGGCTTGAGGACACCTCTGTAAATATGGTGCATAAGATTTATGGCCTTAATACTGTGACATTATTCAACTTCTTTGAGACTTTTTTACTTTCTTGAGTTTCAGGTGGATCAACGTTGCCTGACAGATTACTTGCATTTAAAATGAATTTGTGTGCGTTTGTGTACAAATAAATAAGATACCATGTTATAGAATTGTTAAAGCCTTTTGAAAGGTAAGATATAATTAATATAATTAATCTAAACAATGTATAGCTATTTCTGTAGACTTCATAGGAAGTATTGAAATTTTAATTAATTTAACCAGGCACTAGATGTATTGAAGTTGTGAACAAATGGGAAAAATGCTGCTAACATTTAGAAAATAGTTTAATTATAAGCCAAATGTAGCAAGAGTTTTTTCCTAACTAATCATAATAAGTGAACTTAATTACTTACTGTAAACCAAATCACCTAGCAGCCGTGCTTATTCTTGCTGTAATAGATCATAAAATGCTCCACCAAATATCAATGCAAAATATGTTGAAATTACTGTGGTTTGAACTGTTTTTATAACAGGTAATCAAAAATTGTTAGAGAGGTCTTTAAAAGCAAATAATTTAGAGGTATTTGGAGAGAAGCAGCGAAGGGTTGTCAACAGCAATATTTAGCATGTAATGGTCTTTATGATAATGACACAGTTTCCAGCTTTGCTAAATAATTTCCACTTTTTTTTTCAATTGGGGAAATAATAGTAATAAATCTGTAAGAACACTAACTGTGGTGGTATTAGTAAGTTATTTTACTTTCAATGTATTACTTCTACCATGTTAGGTGGATCTTGCTTTCACAGTGGAGTATGGCAGACCTTATCTATGTCTAAAATCCTATTATCTTAATAATATTTGGGAGGACATTTCAACAATGTCTGTAATAATTGGGTGGAATGTTTTTATGGTGTGAACTGTCTTCTCTTCGCTGAAATTCATAAGTTGAAGCCCTAACATCCATTCAGTACCTCAGAATGTATGTGTATGTGAGACAGAGAGTGAGGTGTGCCACTGGCTTTTTTTTTTTTTAATGGACCTTTTATAATACTAATATCACAGCTCCCATTTTTTTTTAAACAAAAAGCTTTAGGATTATTTTTCCAACTTTGGTGAGATTTAATTAAGAAAACCTGCATATATTTGAAGTGTACCTGTGATGATTTGACATACTTGTAAGTTGTGAAATTAAGCTACTTAACACATCCATCACCTCACTTAGTTGTCTTTTGTGTTTGTGTGATGAGAACATTTAAGATCTACTCTCAACAAATTTCAAGTATGTTATTATCATTTTATTACAATAGTATTATATACAGTGAAATGCAGTATTATTATTATCTCTTTGACTTAAACCTTATTTCTCCCACCCATCTCCCCAGCATCCTTGGCAATCACTATTCTACTCTCTGCTTCTATGAGCTCTTTCAGATTTCACACAGAAGGGAGATCATACAGTATTTGTCTTTCTGAGTCTGGTTAATAGCTATTATGGAAAACAGTATGGAAGTCCTTCAAAAAATAAAAGCAGAATTACCACGTGATCCAGTAATGTCACTTTGGTGTGTATATGCAAAAGAAATAATTTGGTACCTTGAAGAAAAGTCTGCATTTCCCATTTTTATTGTAGTATTATTCACAGTAGCCAAAGTATGGAAACAACCTTAGTGTTTGTCAAGAGGTTTCATTAAATATATGATATTATTCAGCCATTAACATAAGTGGAGGAACTCCTGCCATTTGCAACAACAAGGGTGAACCTGGAGGACATTATGCTAAGTGAAATAATCCAGTTAAGAATCAACGCTTCCTTCCCACTCGCTCTTTTAGCTGTCTTTCCTTTGAGTTGTTCCTCCTTTGTATTCCTATATTACCCTGTGCAAATCACAATAATCTCACATCCACATGTTTCATATTTACTTCCCTGTATTTCTGGTCCCTCAGTGAGTGATTCTCAAGTGCGTGGATTCTGTATATCTCATGTTCACTTTCTGTTTCTCATGTAATAATTGTCACATAAAAAGTGCTAATTTATTATCTAATATCAGAATGAATGGGCATCCCCGTTGGCTCAATTGTAAAGAATCCACCTGTCAGTGTGGGAGACACAGGTTCAATCCCTGGATTGGGAAGATCCCCTGCAGAAGGGAATGGCAACCCACTCCAGTGTTCTTGCCTGGGAAATTCTATGAACAGAGGATCCTGGCGGCCTACAGTCCATGGGGTCTCAAAGAGTCAGACACAACTGAGCACGCATGCATGCACAACCGGGAAAATTACTTAACTTTTCGACCTCAAATTCCTCTTCTGTAAAATGTGTATTATAATATCTATACTGCAAGGTTATTGGAAAGATAATAAATAACGTCTAAACCATGTGAGGCATGACAGGAATTCAGTAAGTGGTATATTTTATATTACCTTTTATATATCTCTATATGCATGTCTGAAATGGTTATATGAAAGAGAATAATTCATAATCTTTTACCATAAAATCCAAATAAGAGTTAATATAATAATAGTCATCCTTGAATAGGACTTTCTGCCTCGAGTCATAAATTAAAATAGCCCACACATTGCATTGCTCTAACAATAGAAGACTGAAGTATGAAATGAGGAAATTAAAATTTATTCAAATAAAATTAATTGGAAAATATTTCTTCTATGTTATTTATAAATGAATCAGTCCACAGTTAAAGCTGAACAACCTTTGAACATTCAGTTCCATTTTCAAAGGTAAAATTATAGGATTTGCAGTGTTTAGCCAGATCTACTTATCTGATTGGCTGTTCATTCTGGAATACTTTATAATGGTCATGGATACACAGTAGGGTCAGTACAATGGCCAGAAATTGCTTTCTAATATTCTAATAAAAATAGCATAGTATAAACTCTAAGGTTCTCTCTTTGAAAGCTCTCACTCCAGATTTTAACAATTATATCGAAATATATGTTTTGAATGTCACTTTACAACACCCTTCAGAGGAATTTTGATTAAAATCTTTAGCCTTTCAAGAAATGACTTGCTGTACAAGTTAAAAAAATTAAGAATGGTAGATATCTAGAAAGATTAATCGGTATATCAATCAACAGATAAAAACAACCACCTGAGTTTACTATTGTATTTGCTCCACTTTTCTTTTCAGGACACTATTGGAAGAAGAACATTACAGAAGTATTTTTTCAGTCCTAACAGTGAACAGCTATTTTCTCTATCAACAGTTATGAAAAATGAAAAAATGCAGGCTGTAAATGAAGAAATCCTTCTTTCACAGACTAGAGCTATTCATAGTCTGGCTCTTGGAAACCTCTGTGTTTAGTCTGTGAGGTTAGGAAGAAGGCTTCTTTTGGAGGATGTGTTTCCTAATGGTCCTTCTCTTCATATTCTTTCAAGTACTCATAACAAATACTTTTCCTGGGCAGCCAGCAGCAAATATTTTTACACTAGCCTCTGTGTTTGCCTTGTACATCACTGACATATCCATGCATTTAAAGACCAGACTCCACCAATTGTTGGGTTGCATAAATTTCCTGAGCTGCATCTCTGTATATAATTGAAAATATGTCCCTAGATAATTAAAAATGAAGTATATTCAGAATGGACCCAAGTAAAACTCTCACTAACAATATGGGAGTTATGTGTGCAAAATGGAAAAATAAATTCACTCCCGAGTAAATATTGCCTAACATTACAAGTGCAAAGAATTAGTTTAATCAATGATTATGTAGATTTGTCCTTATCTGAAGGATTAAAAAGTAAATATCTGTAAAACTCATAAATACTAATTACTCCTATTTTTAATTTATACATTTTATGCTATGAGCTAAGATTTCTATATAAAATGTCTGATACTAAAGTAAAATGTCATTTAAAATCAGTTTTTGTTAAACACTCAGAACACTATGTTCAATGTTAAAAAAGAAATTCTAAGGAAAAGCAAAAAGAAAATAACAGCTTTATTGCTCAGCTTCTCAAGCCTAAAGCCAAGAACAAAATCAACTTTCTCTCTACCAGGAATGACAAGTGTCTGGAATCCTCTTCCCTTCTAGGATCTTTGGTAGATATTTGCATTATATTTTAGTGATTGCTTTAAGACTTGCAAGATATATGTTTATTAGTTTTATTCTGGTGCTGTAACAAATTATCATATAGCAGCTCAAAACACCACAAATGTATTATCTTACAGTTCTATATGTCAGAAATCCAACACAGTTCTCACGAGCTATTATAAGCAAGGCTGAATTCCTTCTGGAAGTTCAAGGAGAGTATCAGTTTCCTTGCCTTTTCCAGCTTCTAGAGGCTTTTCACACCCCTTGGCACTTCACACTTCTTTTTCTCTCTTTAAATCAGCAATAAGGGACTTCCCCCTCAGTCTAGTTGTTGACTCCCCCTTTCAATGCAGGGGGTGCGAGTTCGATCCCTGGTCAGAGATCCTGCATTCCTCATGGCCAAAAAGCCAAAACTAACCAGAAGCAATGTTGTAACAAATTTAATAAAGACGTTAAAAATGGCCCACATCAAAAAAAAAAAAAGTCAGCAATAGCAAAATGTTTAGTCCTTCCCATTAGCTTCACACTGGTCTCCTCTACTGCCTCTATTTTTCATCTTTTAAAGACCCTCTGACTTCATCGCTCCCTCCCCCGCCCCCGATAATCCAGATAATTTCTTATGATTAAGGTGAGCTGGTTAGCAATCTTAATACCATCTGCCACCTAATTCGTTCTTGCCATGAAACATAACATATTCACCAGTTCCGGGGCTTAAGAAGTGGATATCTTTGGGGTGCCATTTTTGAGTCTAGTACAATGCCTTTACTTTTTCACAGTCTATTTAGAGTTCATATTGTATAATTCCATGTAAAATATAGATTTACCCCAGAACTGACTCCTTTACCCCACATGACTGTCCTTTATGCTCCAGTTACATATACATTCCATATGTTACAAACATCACAAGACAGTGTTTTAATTTTTGCTTTAAATGTTGCAGTGTACACTTTTTAAATCATAAGAAAAAAATTGTCTTGTCTACTTGCCTTTTATGTTTTCATTCTTGCTGCATGATCTGAGTATTCTTCTGCAGTCATCTCCTTTCAACCAGAAGAATTCTCTTTAGCGGATTTACCAACAGATATTCTTAGTTTCTTATTATCTGAAAATGCTTTGTTTCACCTTCATCCTTAAAGAAGGATTTTGCTGAGTATAGAATTTGGGGTTGACAGTTTTTGCCATACTCTTTCAGGATTTTTATTGAACCACTCCTTTCACCCTCCATAATTTCTGATGGAAAGGCAGCAATTATTTTGATTGCCATTTCCCTATATGTAAAGTGTCCTTTTTTTTTTTTTTCAGGCATCTTTTAAGATTGTCTCAGTATTCATTACTTTCTAGAAATTTGAATATCATGTACCCTAGTGTGACTTTCTTCATTTTTATCCTGGTTGAGGTTTTCTGAGCTTCTTGAATCTGTAAATTGGTTTCACCAATTTGGGAAAAATTTAGACTGTTATTTTCAAATATCCTTTTCCTGACTTATCTTCTTTCTCTTATTCTTCTGCTGCTTCAATGATACCTTTTGATATTATTCCACAGATTCTTGAGGTTCTATTCATTTATTTTGTTTTTCTTTTTTCTTCTCCTGATAGGATAATTTATATTGATTTGTTGTTAAGTTGACTTCTTTTTCCTCTATCATCTCCATTTTACTGTAATGTCCATTCAATCAGTAATATTTTTAAATTTTAGATATTTTATTTTCCACCTCTCGGCATGCCACTAGGCTTTTATATAGTTTCTGTTTCTCTGCTGAGATTTCATACATTTTTATTTATTTTGATCATATATTTCTTTGCCTTCTTGAGCAGAGTTAATAGTAACTGCTTCATAGTATTGTCTGCCAGATTATCAAGTGGTTCATCCAGGGGTCAGTCTTCACTGACTGTCTTTTCTCTTGAGAATGGGTCAATTTTCCCTAGTTCTTTTCATACAGAGAAATTTTGCATTGTATCTTCTTGGTGGCTTCCCTGGGGGCTCAGAAGGTAAAGAATCCTCCCGCAATGTGGGAGACCTGGGTTCGATCCCTGGGTTGGGAAGATCCTCTGGAGAAGGGAGCAGCTACCCACTCAAGTATTCTGGCCTGGAGAATTCCGTGGATTGTATAGTTCATGGGGTCACAAAGAGTCGGACATGACTGAGCAATTTTTGCTGTCTTCACCTTCCCTAGTTCTTTTCACATACAGAAATTTTGCATCGTGTCTTGGATAATATAAAAGTTATATTGTGGAGACTCCTGATTCTATTATAATCATCTAAGTGGATTTTATTTTTAATGTAGAAACCAATTTACTTAAATCTTAGGTCAGTTCTTACTCCAGCCCCTTTAGCCAGGCAGTTTGCCGTTTGCCCTATACATGCAAGGGTCCACACAGAATTTGGGAATCCTAATCTCAAGGAGATCCAACCGGTCCATTCTGAAGGAGATCAGCCCTGGGATTTCTTTGGAAGGAATGATGCTAAAGCTAAAACTCCAGTACTTTGGCCACCTCATGCGAAGAGTTGACTCATTGGAAAAGACTCTGATGCTGGGAGGGATTGGGGGCAGGAGGAGAAGGGGACGACAGAGGATGAGATGGCTGGATGGCATCACTGACTCGATGGACGTGAGTCTGAGTGAACTCCAGGAGGTGGCGATGGACAGTGAGGCCTGGCATGCTGTGATTCATGGGGTTGCAAAGAGTTGGACACGACTAAGCGACTGAACTGAACTGAATCTCTGGTTCTCTAATTTCTGGAATTTGTTCTTCACTTTTTATTAGCTCTGGTTGCCCCAGACACTGTCATTATTTCTGTATACCAGAATAAGTCATATTTTTCAAAGTCTTTGCCATTCCATATTATACCATAGTGGTGATAAATATAAGATAGATGCTAGCTAGCTAGATAAACTCACCTTCCTGGTCCTTTCTTCCAAATTGACTCTTCTAAAATCTGTATGTATTTTTTCTGATTTCTCAGAGCTGTTGGCTAGTTTTTCACTGTATTTTATATGAAATGTAATTCATTTCCAAGAGGACTGTTCTATGTATTAGCCTGCTAGGGCTGCCATAACAATGTACTACAGACAGTAAAAACAGATGTATTTTCTCACAAGCTCTGGAGGTTAGAAGTCTGAGAATAAAGTGACAACAAACTTTGGTTTTTCTCTTCGAGACCTTTCTCCTCGGCTTGCACACGACTGTCTTATTCTGTGTTCACATGGTCTCCCCTCTTACCTCATTTAACCTTATTACTTCTTTAAAGACCCAATCTCTAAATAGTCTTATTTTGAATTACCAGAGATTAGGACTTTAACATATGAATCTTAAGACTGTTGAATACAGGTTAGCGTACAACAGTATGACAAGGAAAATTTTCAGCCATACCAGAAAAACTCACCCATGGCAACTGGGGATATTACAGAAGATACACGTATCCTCTGGATCCTAGTTTAGTTTCAGTCTCCTATCCAGTATATGTTCCAGTTTACTAATAAACTTGTGTTGGCATGAAAGATAAAATCTATTTTCCATCCCTGTTTAAATATAGTCACAATATTTACAATGTCTAGTATAATGTTAATTTCAAATGCAATCTACCCTAGTCAGTAAATATCAATATAACAAACATGAGTGTTTTTTCTCATTAATATCTATATTAATATCTTCATATCCAATGACCAACTTTTGCTGAATTTTTCTTCATAATATCTCTCAGGTCTGTCCCAGGCTCTGAATTTCATTGCTTACTGTTCTCAATCTAAAACTTTGCAGTGGCTCTCAAATTTCACTCTGAAAATAGCCAAAATCTTCACAGCACTCTCCAAGTTCATAGACCAATTCTCACTATTTTATTAATTATATTGCATATGTATGTGTTATGAGTCCTTTTAGTTTGGTTTTGTTGCCTGTCTCCCCCAGATAGAAAGACAATTTTTCATTTTTGTTCAATGCAAAATCTGAGAGTCTAGAATACAACCTAGATTCTGATAGATGGTTAGACATATTTGTTGAATTAATCTGAATGAATACATTATTTAGCTTTCCCATTATTCTTTCTTTTATTAAAATGATGTTGGTGGAAAACAATAACTCAGAAAAAAAGAACACCAAAAAATACAGGATGTTACCTATACTTTTTAAGACACATCATATTGTTTAGAAACCCTTTCTTTCAGCCTTTGTGAGTCTTTATATTAGTGACACTGCTTTATATTTCATTATCATGTGAAATATCTTAAAGCTGAGACATTTTGGCATCTTTTAAGATAATAGTAATGAACTGATAGTATTTAAAATGTAGTTTTAAATACTTTGCAAAACTTCAATAGAAGTCTGTTCTAAAACTATTTTCTGATATCTTCATCTACTAGTTGTTCACGTTTTGTGAAAGACTCCAGTATAAACCATCTTAATTATCTAAATCTTGGTCATTCACTGATGAGGAATGAATTGTATTAATAATTTTGGAAAATGTTCTTGAATCCATATCTTTCTCTATAGCTCCCTGTAAAACATGGTGAATATGAAATGTCATAGAAATAAGCTGCTATCTACTGGGCAGCCTAGTTCTGACGTTTTTTTCCCCCTCGTGTATTATTGTACTATGTCCATACATCACGCTGTCAGAGTTAAAGTGTACATGTGTGTATAAATATATATTCAGTCTATATTTTACCACTCTCTCTTACTGTAATCTTCTATATGAACATAGAAAAACCTCACAAAACTCAGATGTACCCAGGAGAAACAGCTATGAGGAAAATAAACTCACAGAGGACAATTTAAAAATAATTATTTTTCCAGCTTCCTAGTTTAAAAATAGCATGCTTGTTGAGACTTGCAACGATTAAAAATAGCTCTTAAGTAGAGAGATTGTGTTTTTTTTAAGATCTGTTTATCTGACATTTCATGTCAAAAATATTTAAGAATCAACATTCATATTTCACCAGTAATGTCTTAAAAGTCCTCAGAGTAGGCACCCCCACCTCCCCCCCGCACACAGTATTAACCACTTCCCGGATATGCTAGATGGATTTAGAGTTGATATCAATCACTTTCTTTATATGCTATGTAGGTTCAGAGTTCAACTTGATTTGAAAAAGAATACCTCAGTTTTGAAGTTTTCTTATATAAAACTTGGCTAGAAACTCAAAGGCAGTGAATTACAATCATAGTTCACAAACCATTCCTTGTTGGCGAATGTCTGGTGAAGAAATCCTTGCTTGAAGAATGCTGGTATGAAATGAAGCATACATTTAAATGAAGAGCTTGAAGAGAATGGGTTTGTGATTTTATGATTCAAAGTTTAATTGAAAATTTAATCACACTGCTTTTATTCATCTATTTATGCACGCACGGACTTAGAGACTTTACTAGGAATTTTTAAAAGTAAGATAGAAGTGTCTCTCTATACTCCTTAGGAAACCTGTGGATGTAATCATATATGTTCACCAGTTTAACTTCTTTCTGGTTCCTCTTCTCCTAAGAAAGGGAAAGTGAAGTCACTCAGTCTTGTCCAAATCTTTGCGACCCCATGGACTGTAACTTGCCAGGCTCCTCCGTCCATGGGATTCTCCAGGAAAGAATACTGGAGTGGGTTGCCATTTCCTTCTCCAGGGAATATTCTCGACCCAGGAATCAAACCCAGGTCTCCCGCACTGCAGGCAGACTCTAGCATTTGAGCTACCAGGGAATCCCTTTTTCTCCTATACCAAGAAGCAATCACTCTTTAATTAACTTGTTCATCTTCCCACTTATAATTCTTATATTTTTAATATGTAAAAATCTCCTTAGAACTTTAGGGTAAAGTAATAGCTCAAGCAATTACCCCATCGAGAAGACTATATAGGAAGTCACAACAGCCACAGAAGTTTCTTTCTCTTGGAAAAAATAAAATTTGTTTTTAACAGTATTTGTTCTCTGCCTTTAATTTGCAGCTAAAAGAGAAAAAAATGCTTTCATGTCCTTGGTAGTCTTCATAAAAGTACACATAAACACATACTTCTAGCCAAGAGGCTTTTAAGAACATGCCATCAGCCTATATGTAAAAATTAATAGGAAGCTTAAGGCTTGACTTTGACTTTTGAGAAGACTCGGGACCCTGAGTCACATTCCCACAGGCCTTCTGAGTCATTTGCTGTATCTTTTATAGATTAACAAGAAGAGTTCCTCATCAGCAATTTAATCCCAGCCACAGCCAAACCTCCATATACAGTTATAAGAGAAGAAAGATAGACAGTTTTTCATATTTGCCAATTCTGGATGATTCCTAAGATCACATTTCAGTCAGCAGATTTCTCAAGAGTCTTGTGTGTCAAAAGATCCAGTGAATAATAATTTCTCATAAGGTCAGATGCAATGCCTGGAGTAAGAAACACATGATCGAACTTAGCAAACCCACTTCTCTCATTGCAGAGTTGCAAGTGAATATAGAAATACTTGTGTCTTTGAGCTGTGTAATGCCTCAGTGCAGATACATGCACGGGGAAGGGAAGACAGGAGAAAGGAAAGAACTAATAATAGTGTTGCACCTGGTGCCATGATAAACAGGCTCCCCTGGTGGCTCAGTGGTAAAGAATCCACCTGCCAATGCAGGAGACGCAGCTTCAGTCCCTGGGTCGGGAATATCCCCTGGAGAAGGAAATGGCACCCCGCTCCAGAATTCTTGCCTGAGAAATCCCATGGACAGAGGAGCCTGGGGTGCTACAATCCTTGGGGTGACAGAGTCAGACACAACTTCATCACTAAACAACAACAACAACTATGATAAGCACTTCTTACAGTTTCATTTTATTCTTCCAAAAAATGGCACTATTTTCATAATCTTCCTTGGAACGACAGGTCTTTCTGGCACCTATACGGATCATACGATACCATATTATTATTTTCTGTGAAACAGAATATTTCTGTATTCATTTGCTAATTATTCAATCTAAGCTAAAAGGAGTCATCTTGTTGGTTTTCTTGTAAGACTATATATTGGCACCGGTGACACACGTGTCTAGCCTGCAAAGAGCGTGTCTCTCTCAGCTTTGACCTCAGGTGATTCAAACTATAATACCATCCAGCCATATTCAGGTGAGAGTCCCAGGAAAAAGGTGGAGAAGTCTGACCAGGTTCAGACCAGGAGATTGCTGTAAATTCACTGGGACACTGAGAACTATGTCAGGGGAGGAGAGATAAGAATCACACTGCTTTTATTCATCTACTATGCACACACATGTATGCCTGTATGCTCAGTTGCTTCAATCATGTCTGACTCCTTGCAACCCTATGGTTCTTATGTCCATGGGATTCTCCAGGCAAGAGTACTGGACTGGGTTGGCATGCCCTTCTCCAGCGGATCTTCCCAACCCAGGGATCAAACCTGTATCTCCTGAGTTGTAGGCAGATTCTTTACTGCTAAGCCACCAAGGATGGCCATATGTGCATCCATGTAGTGAGTTATCATTCATTGAACAAACATCACTGGTGCACCTACACAGTCCAGGCATTGTTAGACATCAGAAATGCAGAGGTGAGTTTGACAAATATAGTTCCAGCCCTATGTAACCAGTCATTGAGTGAAAGAGATATAAAAATACAGTATAAATAAAGAATTATATATAATAGAAATAAAAATATAAAATAATATAATAGAAAAAACGCATTACCTGGGTTGTCCCTGGCAGTCCAGTGATTAAGATTCTGTGTGTGCTTCCACTGTAGGGAACACAGATTCCATTTCTGGTCAGAAAACTAAGATCTGCATATTGTGCTGTGTGGCCAAAAAAAATTAAAAAATATCCAAGTAAGTGTATGAATGTGGTCTTGGAAAAGTATAATGAAGCAGAATATTGGGAGCTACATAACAATGCCAGCAGGCAGTCTGAACTAGTCTAGATGATCCAGGCAGATTGAATGAGGAATGGGAGATAGAGAGGATCAGGAGGGGCTTGGGCAGGGTGTAAGGTTTGGACAGCTTTGCAGACAAAGGGAGCACCATCTGGGGGCAATTCTGTAGTAATGGAGACACCAGTGGGACCAGGGCATAGAGAATCATAAGGTGAGTTGTTTGCAAACCCCTGCAGAGTGGTGAGGCAGGCACAAGATCAGTCATATCCTCATTAAGAACTGTTTTCATCCTAAAAGCTGCAAGAAGCTTTTAAAAAGGCTTCAAGCGGGCAAGTGCCGTGATTAAATGTGTGGTTTGAAGAGATTTCTTTAGGTGCTGAGTGTAGAATAGAGTGTAGAGTGGGGGAGATAATTGACATGCTTCAGATAAGATATGATGGTAGCTTGGGCTTGAGTGGTAAGAAGAGAGAGTGAGAAACACAAATGGAGGGGAAAAAAAAATCATACTTCTCAGTGACTGCTTGAATCCATGAAGCAAGGGAAAAGGATGTATAGGGATGAATTGGAACATGTCCCATATAAGAGCTGAAATCAAAGTGAAGCATGCACAGATTCTTATTAAATGTGGTCACTGCTTGGTCACTGAATTCATCTTCTCATCTTTCTCAGCACATCTCTCTTTTAAGCAGAGAAAATTGCCCCTTTTTTATCCTTGGGATCCATAAGTGATTCCTCTACTTGACCCTCTTTTCTATCCTATCTGGAAAGTTTGAGAAAAGCTAAACTACACAACCAGGCCACTAAGGACTTCTTTTTTTTTTTTTCTTTTTTCTGTCTGGCTTCTTTTCTTTTTATCTCCTGATTATATATGTTCAAACTACTACATCTCATCCCACATAAAATTACTCCTCTCCCTCAGTCCTTTAACTTTGAGAAATTCTTTTAATTCCATTCAGAAAACATCAAGTAAGATTTAAGAGGCTGTGCCGTGGAAATACTCATTTCTCTTTGAAGGGATTTTTTTTTTTCTTCTCAAGGTTATTAGTTATCAAGAGCATGAGAAATGGCATCAACGACAATCTCAGGGACTCAGAAGATTAAAAAAAAAAAAGAAAGAAAAGCCCTCTTTGGAACTGAATGCTTCGTTTTTATTTCATTCAATTTTTAGAACTTGACTAAACCAGTATTATTGACTTTATATCTTTCATTGTCCACAGAAAAGATTGAAAAATGGAGAAGGTGATGATAGTGATTGCCGCCGATATCCAAAATCTGTAATTACTGAGTTTGGATTATAGCTCTGCAACTTTGGCTTCATTCGGGCGTTGACTTGAGTCCTAAGCGCCTGTCCCTCACCCCACATCCCAATCAGCACCACCTCTGATAGGGAACTACCTTTGCCTCTTCTGTTAACTAGTTTTGTGGCCCTGGAAAATTCATCTGACCTCCCCGGACCTCAATTTCCTGCTTGTAAAGCAAAGAGGTGGGGCTTGATGACTTTTAAAGTACCTTCCACTCTGACTTTCTAAGAAAGACAAATCTTGGTATGTCTGACTCAAAGCATACATGTGTGAACCTGTGTATTTGATTTTTATTCAACTTTTTCAATCTTGTGCCTTTTAAATGTTAAAAACAAACAAACAAACAAAAAACAAAAAAAAAGAACCTCGCATATTTCTTTCTCCTTTG
This sequence comes from Bison bison bison, assembly GCF_000754665.1. Taxonomy (NCBI): domain Eukaryota; kingdom Metazoa; phylum Chordata; class Mammalia; order Artiodactyla; family Bovidae; genus Bison; species Bison bison. The sequence continues at coordinate 2,126,415 of NW_011494620.1, read as the reverse complement.
AGGAAAAAAAGCAGAAAAATAATAAGTCAGGCATTTGTAGTTTTAAGATCCCAGGTACTTGAGACGTTTGTTAATATGCCTGCATCTTATCCAGTTGGGTCTCACCTCCCTTTTCTAGAAGGCCTCCTCCCGGGCCATTAGAGTCTCCAAATCTCCCTTTCGCAGGACCTCTCCCAGTGCCAGGTCAGTGAGGAAGTGCTCCCACCTCAAAACTGAGCAGCCCTCCCGTGCTCCTAAAGATAATCCTAACAAGGAAGAAAGTTATGTGATTTCCTGTTCAAAAACATTACACTTCAAAGATGGTACTTACTGATAAGCTGAACTACCCCAGTGTTATTTACACATTCAAATAGGAGCAAGTGACACCTATTGGGTTGTTTACTGATTGAGTGCCCATGAGAAATGAGAGGGAACCGTCAGGCCATCTCCACTGGTGTACATCTTATCAAGGAGAATGCTTACCTGCAAAGTACATCTAAGAACAGAGGTCTGTGATTGGACACTACACTTCTGAAATTTTCTTTTTAATTTTTATTTTTCATTGAAGAATAATTGCTTTACAGAATTTTGCTGTTTTCTGTCAAGCCTCAACATGAATCAGCCATAGGTATACATATACCCACTCCTTTTGAAACTCCCTTCCATCTCCCTCCCCATCCCGCCCCACTAGGTTGCTACAGAGCCCCTGTTTGAGTTTCCTGAGCCATACAGCAAATTCCCGTTGGCTACCTGTTTTGCATACGGTAATATGTTTCCATGTTACTCTTTCCATGCATCTCACCCTCTCCTCCCCCTTCCCCATGTCCATAAGTCTATTCTCTATGTCTGTTTCTCCATTGTTGCCCTGTAAATAAACTCCTCAGTACCATTTTTCTAGATTCCATATATATGCGTTGGAATACAATATTTATCTTTCTCTTTTTGACTCACTTCACTCTGTATAATAGGTTCTAGGTTCATCCACCTCATTAGAACTGACTCAAATGTGGTCTTTTTCATTGTTGAGTAATATTCCATTGTGTATAGGAACCCAACTTCTTTATCCATTCATCTGTCAATGGACATTTAGGTTGCTTCCATGTTCTAGCTGTTGTAAACAGTGCTGCGATGAACAGTAGGATACATGTGTCTTTTTCAATTTTGTTTTCCTCAGGGTGTATGCCTAGGAGTGGGATTGCTGCATCATATGGTGGTTTTATTTCTAGTTTTTTAAGGAATCTCCATACCATCTTCCATAGTGGCTGTATCAATTTACATTCCCACCAACAGTGCAAGAGTATTCCCTCTTCTTCACATCCTCTCCAGCATTTATTGTTTGTAGACATTTTGATGATGGCCATTCTGACCAGTCAGAGAAGGCAATGGCACCCCACTCCAGTACTCTTGCCTGGAAAATCCCATGGATGGAGGAGCCTGATAGCCTGCAGTCCATGGGGTCGCTAAGAGTCAGACAACTGAGCGACTTTACTTTCACTTTCCACTTTCATGCATTGGAGAAAGAAATGGCAACCCACTCCAGTGTTCTTGCCTGGAGAATCCCAGGGATGGGGCAGCCTGGTGGGTTGCCATCTAAGGGGTTGCACAGAGTTGGACACAACTGAATTGACTTAGCAGCAGCAGCAGGAGCATTCTGACCAGTGTGAGGTGATATCTTATTGTAGTTTTGATTTGCATTTCTCTAATAATGAGCAATGTTGAGCATCTTTTCATGTGTTTGCTAGCCATCTGTATGTCTTCTTTGAAGAAATGTCTGTTTAGGTCTTTTCCCCACTTTTTGTTTGTTTTTCTGGTATTGAGTTGTATGAGCTGCTTGTTCATTTTGGAAATTAATCCTTTGTCAGTTGTTTCATTTGCTATTATTTTCTCCCATTCTGAGGGTTGTCTTTTCACCTTACTTATAGTGTCCTTTGCTGTCAAAAACTTTTAAGTTTAATCAGGTCCCACTTGTTAACTTTTGTTTTTATTTCCATTACTCTAGGAGGTGGATCATAGAGGCTCTTGCTTTGATTTATGTCATCAAGTGTTCTGCCTATGTTTTCATCTAAGAGTTTTATAGTTTCTGGTCTTACATTTAGGTCTTTAATCCATTTTGAGTTTATCGTTATGCATGGTGTTAGGAAGTGTTCTAATTTCATTCTTTTACATGCAGCTGTCCAGTTTTCCCAGCACCATTTATAGAAGAGGCTGTCTTTCCCCACTGTATATTCTTGCCTCCTTTGTCAAAAATAAGGTACCCATAGGTGCATGGGTTTATATCTGGACTTTCTATCTTGTTCCATTGGTCTATATTTCTGTTTTTATGCCAGTACCGTACTGTCTTGATGACTATAGCTTTCTAGCATAATCTGAAGTCAGGAGGCTTGATTCCTCCAGCTCCATTCTTCTTTCTCAAGACTGCTTTGGCTATTCGGGGTCTTTTGTGTTTCCATATGAATTGTGAATTTTTTTGTTCTAGTTCTGTGAAAAATGCCATTGGCAATTTGATAGGGATTGCATTAAATCTATAGATTGCATTTGGTAGTATAGTCATTTTTGCAATATTGATTCTTCCTACCCAGGAACATGGAATATCTCTCCATCTGTTTATGTCATCTTTGATTTCTTTCATTAATGTCTTATAATTTTCTGTGTACAGTTCTTTTGTCTTCTTAGGTAAATTTATTCCTAGATATTTAATTCTTTTCATTGCAATGGTGAATGGGATTGATTCCTTAATTTCTCTTTCTGTCATTTCGTTGTTAGTATATAGAAATGCAAGTGATTTCTGTGTATTGATTTTGTATCCTGCAACTTTGCTAAATTCACTGATTAGCTCTAGTAATTTTCTGATACTATCTTTAAGGTTTTCAATGTACAGTATTATGTCATCCGCAAGCAATGAGAGCTTTACTTCTTCTTTTCCAATCTGGATTCCTTTTATTTCTTTTTCTTCTCTGATTGCTGTAGCTAGGACTTTCAGAACTATATTGAATAATAGTGGTGATAGTGGACACCCTTGTCTTGTTTCTGGTCTTAGGGGGAATGCTTTCAGTTTTTCACCATTGAGAATAATGTTTGCTGTAGGCTTATCATATATAGACGTTACTATGTTGAGGTAGGTTCTTTCTAGGCCCATTGTTTGAAGAATTTTAATCATAAATGGGTGCTGAATTTTGTCAAAGGCTTTTTCTGCATCTATTGAGATTATCCTATAGTTTTTTCTTTCAACTTATTAATATGGTGTGTCACATTGATTGATTTGCATATATTGAAGAATCCTTGCCTCCCTGGAAATAACCCAACTTGATTGTGGTGTATGAGCTTTTTGATGTGTTGCTGAATTCTGAAATCTTGCATATCCTCATTATTCAATCTCTTTTTAGCACTACAAGGAACAGACTATAGAGAGGATAGTGTATATGTGTCCAATCACTCAGTCATGTCTGACTTTTTGCAATCCTATGGACTATAGCCCACCAGGCTCCTCTGTCCATGGGATTTCCCAGGCAAGAATACTGGAGTGGGTTACCATTTCCTTCTCCAGAGCATCTGCCTGCCACAGGGATTGAATTAATGTCTCCTGAGTCTCCTGTATTGGCAGGTGGGTTCTTTACCACTGAGCAACCAGTGGAGCCCCATACAGAGGGGAGAGGAGTACAAATCCTTCACACTATGTAGCACTAGGGGATGGAAGGGAAAATGTGAAGGAATCATTAAATGGAGTGGACTATTTGCTTGTCACCTTTGGAGAAAATGGCAGTCAGAGGAATAGGTACAGTCACTCTCTTCTAGAACAGGCTTTTTACTAAGAGTCACTGAAACTGCAAGATTACTGCTATCTATCTTCAGAACTCAGTAACCATTTTAAGGTGTTTTTTTTTTTTAATTTCAAAAGGTATCTATTAGTCTATGGTTTGAAAAACACTAGACCTTTGTTGGGCTTCCCTGGTGGCTCAGCTGGTAAAGAATCCACCTGCAATGCAGGAGACCCCAATTCGATTCCTGGGTTGGGCAGATACCCTGGAGAAGGGATAGGCTACCCATTCCAGGATTCTTGGGCTTGGTAAAGTATCTGCCTGCAATGCAGGAGACCTGGGTTTGATCCCTGGGTTGAGAAGATCCCCTGAAGGAGGGCATGGCAACCTACTCCAATATTCTTGCTGGAGAATCCCCATGGACAGAGGAGCCTGGCAGGCTACAGTCCATGGGGTTGAGAGAGGAGTCAGACACGACTGAGTGACTAAGCACAGCACACAGATCTGTGTTGTCAATCTCCCTACTAGGTGAGGCAGTTAAGCACTTGAAATATAGCTTGTCCAAATGGGAGTAGGATCCAGGTGTCAGATACACCTCAGATTTCAAGACCTATAAAGAACGTTAGTCATCAGCTAAAGATTTTTCTAACAGAAGGAATAAATAACATGATTGATATTCAGAATGTATCCACTGAATGGTTTATGTGGCTATGAAATAATCACCTGGTATTTATATTTCTAAGCATATCCTTCTCTGTTATGTGAAAACAAATAACTTTCATACCATTTCATTTTAAACAAATAATTTCCATACCAAAACTATCAAATTAATTCTACTATAGTTGAAAAATAAGGAGAAGAAAATTTTATAAACTACTTTTTTTTTTTTTGTGGTAGGGACGGTAACTTATTTTCTTAAAATCTGGAAGACCTAATTAAGAAGCTCCTTCTAAAACTCCGACTGGCAGCCAAAAGGAGTTTTGTGCATTTTTTAGTTAACTTTATCCTTCAAGCATTGCCTATTAAAACACAGTCACCATCACCACTTATGTTCATGTCTTAATGTGTGAGCCGGGGATCAATGTTTTATGTCAATGTTTACATAAACCAAGAGAATAGAAATCTCATAATCTAGCAAGAGTCAAAAATTAGTAATTAATTTGTCACAGAATTAAAGTAAGTAGTTACTTTTCCATAGATCATGATCATGTTTATTTACTAAGAAAATAATTTTCTTCCTAATTCTTAGAACAGAATAGTAAAGCCAGTTATATACTGTGCTATAGACCTTTGGCTTCCTTTAGAAGGAACGTCATATTATTTGCCCTTTTTTCTTTAGCATTCAGCCCATGTTTAGACTCAGCCTCTCCTTCCATGCTACATGGCAGCAATGGAAACCATAAAATAATAGACGCAATCTTGAAAGCAGTAGACACAGTCTTCCTATTGTTGCCATTCACAGATTTACTCATTCATTCTAAAAATACGTCTTGAGAATCTTCTTGGTACCAGAAACTCTGCAAAACACTCTGTAGATACAGAAATAAATAGTATCAAATTGGCATTGGGGTATACAGAGATAAATATACCAATTTCTATTTGATATAGAGTTAATTATAATATCATGTATTATCATTGATGCTGATATAAAAGTATAGACAGAAAATCCACTATTATGAAGAATGCTCCTTGAACCACTTTTTCAAAATAAAACCTGGCTGGAGAAGAAGATGGGGTGATGATTAGAGTGGTTGAATGAGGGGGAGGCAGGGTTTAAAACAGGAGATTTCTGGAGCTTGAATGTGTATCTGAAAGGAGGAAAAGTGAATGATGAAAGAGGATGTAATTTTTTATTTCCTAGTTGCTTCACAAAGTTTTGCCTTCTTCACTTATTTAGTAATTCTATAATGATTATTAATTATCAGTAATATTATTTTTCGATGTTAATTTATACTATATACTCTTCACAAGGATAAGACAATTTGTATTTAGGCACTTATCTGACATCTTTCCAATGTTACTGAGAGATCTTTGGGATATTTTGAATTCTCTTCAAATCTGGGTATTAGGCAGTGTCTGGACTCTGACATTTAGTATGAACAGATATTGTCACCTCTTAGATAATGAATAAATGTTCCAAATCTTCAACTCAAAAATATTCCCAATCTTTAAACATCTAGGTACTTTTTGAGGCCAAGACTGCGGTGACACTGTGAAAAACTGTCTCAAGGGAGACTCCCCACGTTTCCCTGCTGGGCATTTTCTGCCTCCACAGTGTCCTGGACTAGAAAATTTTGCCTTGGACTTCACTCCAGTTGAGAGGACATTTCCTTCTCTGGACAAACTTGTAACTTACACAGCATTAAGAATATTGTGCTAAAGATGAAGTAATGAGACTGTCAATCTCAAGAAATTAAGCCATAAAGGCTTCTTTCCTCATAGCTCAATTGGTAAAGGATCCACGTGCAGTGCAGGAGACCTCGGTTCAATTCTTGGGTCAGGAAGATCTGCGGAAGAAGGGATAGGCTACCCACTCCAATATTTCTGGGCTTCCCTTGTGGCTCAGCTGATAAAGAATCTGCCTGCAATGTGGGAGACCTGGGTTCAATCCCTGGGTTGGGAAGATCCCCTGGAGAAGGGAAGGCCACCCACTCCAGTATTCTGGCCTGGAGAATTCCATGAACAGAATAACCTGGCAGCTACAGTCCATGGAGTCACAAAGAGTTGGACACGACTGAGCAACTTTCACTTTCACTTTGCTAAATGAGAAACCTATCTTCAGTGTGCTGAGAAGGTTGAGACTACTTGGATGCTATTTATTTATAAGGAGAGAAAAAAGGAGTTTCTTCATCATTTGGAGGGACTTTAACTTTCTACTAACTAAATAAATGAGGTCCTAATATTAGTACTTTTGATTTAAATATTATGCTTTGTAGAACCTTACTCACTGTTTTTAAATTCTGGAAATGGGTATGAAAACATTCCTGTCTTGAATTTCTATTGTGACATTTGAATTCTTTTGGGATTAAGGAATAAGGTGCCTAACAGAAGTGTCCGGAAGAGGTGTCATAGTCTTACTGAATTTAGCAAAAGTTCATACTGTTTTCAGCTTTCAACAGTGTTTTAAGTAAAGTAAAACTATCCTGACAGAAATATAAGTAAATATTTTGACTACCTTCCTCATCTGTATGATGTACCAAAAATTACATTATAAATGTTTGGAGGTGGTTAAATAGTTTCTCACAGTTGGCAATAATATGTCTAATTGATATGAAGCAGATAGGTTCTGCTTGCTATCAAATGGACTTTCCACCTCTATGGAAGAATTTTACAAGGAATTCTTGAGCATTTGTAAACGTACTCATAGCTCTCATTTATTTCCACTGAAAAGTCTAGGTACAAAAATGAGGCATTTGGTATAGTTATCATCATGTTTATTATTGCCAAGACTGTAACTCTATTTACTAACAAGTATGGAAAATTCTCAAGTAATCACTGTTATAAGATAGAGAGGACTCAAGTACTGAAGGTTGGAAACATTCTGACTGCTCGCCCTTCCTTCTCCCAGAGTCAGTCTAGACCAGGAAACTTGGACACAGACGGCATGGTGGGAAGAACCCAGGGTGGAAAGGCACCGTTCCTTCAGTTCTGAGACACGAATCTCTGTCATTCGCTATCTTTTGTCATTTCCTAAGTGCAAATATCATGGCATCTGGTCCCATCACTTCATGGGAAATAGATGGGGAAACAGTGGAAACACTGTCAGACTTTATTTTGGGGGGCTCCAAAATCACTGCAGATGGTGATTGCAGCCATGAAATTAAAAGACGCTTACTCCTTGGAAGGAAAGTTATGACCAACCTAGATAGCATATTGAAAAGCAGAGACATTACTTTGCCAACAAAGGTCCATCTAGTGAAGGCTATGGTTTTTCCAGTGGTCATGTATGGATGTGAAAGTTGGACTGTGAAGAAAGTTGAGCACCAAAGAATTGCTGCTTTTGAACTGTGGTGTTGGAGAAGACTCTTGAGAGTCCCTTGAACTGCTAGGAGATCCAACCAGTCCATTCTGAAGGAGATCAGCCCTGGGATTTCTTTGGAAGGAATGATGCTAAAGCTGAAACTCCAGTACTTTTGGCTACCTCATGCGAAGAGCTGACTCATTGGAAAAGACTCTGATGCTGGGAGGGATTGGGGGCAGGAGGAGAAGGGGACGACAGAGGATGAGATGGCTGGATCTCATCACCGACTCAATGGACATGAGTTTGGGTGCACTCCGGGAGTTGGTGATGGACAGCGAGGCCTGGCGTGCTGCAATTCATGGGATCACAAAGAGTTGGACACGACTGAGCAACTGAACTGAACTAAAATGCAAATGAAAGATTAAGGCGAATCCAATTAGCTATCATTGTGTATGAATTATTTTCATCTCATAAACAGACCCTTGCTAGTTAGATATAAGTATGAATATATAGGGCTTCCCAGGAGGCACTAGTGGTAAAGAACCCACCTGCCAATGCAGGAGACAGAAGACAACTAGAGTTTGGTCCCTGGGTTGGCAAGATCCCCTGGAAGAGGAAATGGCAACCCACTCCAGTATTGTTGCCTGGAGAATCCCCTGGACAGAGGAGCCTGGTAGGTTACAGTCCATAGGGTCTCAAAGAGACAAAACTGAAGCGACTTAACACACACACAAACACACACATAAATATAAAAAAAACTAGAGGGACAGTTTTGGTTCTGCCGCTGGGAAAGTAGATGTGCAATTTTGGACATCCCCACGTTAGCAGACGGACTAGGAGTTGTAGGATGACCGTCCATAGGACCACCTGAATTGTACTGTGGCAGCATCGGAGGTGGGGTGGGTCGGTGAGGGGAGGTTGGAATGGATACTGGTTCTGGCATAGGAAACGTTCACATCTTGTGATAGTTAAAGATAACTACTGAAAATCTTTTAGAGACAATCCCCAATTTACAAACAGATTGTATTACGAAAGCTTACAACTGATGCAATGAAATTTGGGGATATATTTACTTCTGGGAACAGAATGATAGTAGGTTCTGAGAGTTCCAAGTCAAAATATGAAATTTGCTTTAATCTATCCTATATGTTGTGGTAAATGTTCATGATAGGAGAATAAAACTTTGAATCTACTTTTAAAGTGCTTCAGTTCTGTATGAGTAGTGAAGAATAAACATCCTCTGTATAGAGATTAAAATGATTCTTAAAACTTTGTAGTTTGTACATATGCATTTTTAACATCAATATTTTCTTGCATAAAAGTCCAATGTTGCCATTTCTTCCCAATGTTTGGACATCATGCATAGCTTTGTAGTTAAGGAAATGAGTTTGTTGAGGTTGGTTTGTCTTTTTTCTTTACAATTTTCATCAGACATGCATAGTTCTGATTACACAAAAGAGCAAGGTATAGAAAAGAATATCATTATTATCTTTTTTATTTTTAATATAAATTTATTTATTTTAATTGGAGGCTAATTACTTTATTGTATTGGTTTTGCCATGCATCAAAGTGAATCCACCACAGGTGTACACGTGTTCCCCATCGTGAACCCCCCTCCCACCTCCCTCCCCATACCATCCCTCTGGGTCATCCCAGTGCACCAGCCCCAAGCACCTTGTATCATGCATTGAACCTGGACTGGTGATTAGTTTCACATATTATCTTTTTTAAAGCAATATTAAGAAGATCAGTACCCTGAAGACTACATTCACCACTTCAAGTTTTTGTCTCTCTTTCATTGAACTCATGGAATTGAATTATATTTCTCTGAAATATATTTCCTTGGAAACTTCTTGAAATATTCTGCCTCTCTACTCCTTGTAAAGATATATTTTCCAAGAAAAATTTGATTTTCAATGGCTTCTAAGCACTGACATGTAACCTAGACCAAAGCATTTTCTTATCCTATATTCAAGCAGCACCATGGATCTCATAGAGAGCAGCCTGGACTAATTAATGTTATATTCAGAAGAAAGATAAGCAGCTAATTTTATAATTTCTTGAAAGAAGCATAAGAATATACAGTGCCCTTCTTAATATTGAGGCTAATGACTTCAACCAGGCTTTGCCGTGGAACTTACATGAGTGGTTAGTGCCTAATTAAATGGACTCATAAGTCCTGAGCTATGTTCAGCATTTAATTCAATTGAGTAAATGTTCATTGACATTGTGGGACCAGGCACTGGTGCGAAGGATCAAGTGATGAAAAATGACAGACCCTTCTCAAGTAGCTCACTGCAGCCCATAATTAAAATGCAGGAGATAAGAGGAGTAAGTGCGATTGTAAGTGTATGCTCGAGGAACAATGTGAGTACTGAGAAAAAGAAGAGTTGACTCTAAGAATGATCAGGTGAATAGAAGCTGAGCTGGAAGACCCACGAGGAATTCACTGTGAAGAAATAGGACATGGGTAATACTAGGCAAAATATCAGCATATATTGCTACTAAAACAGGAAAAAAGGTACAGACATGATCAGAGCACTCTGAAGAGTTTGAATGTGTGCCTACAGTATAAACATGCAAGAATGGAGGAAAGCAGCCTTATGGCAAAGGAGCTCAGGGCCTGGCAGGCTTTATATGAACCTGAGACATTTTCCTGGAGACTGTGAAATGACAGTATAGACTTTTAATAGAGAAAGAGACACAGTTCAATTTGCATTTTGCAAAGCCCGTCATCTCAGGAGAATGGTACATAGTTTAGATGGAGAAAGAACTCAAAAGTTAATAGGTTTTAACCAAAAGTAAATACAACTTTTTTTTTTCCTAGTGTAAGCCTGAAATAATGATATCTGATGTTATGATAACATCTCATGAAGGTAGCGCGAAGCATGCATGCTATCGTGTCTGACTCTTTGCGACCTCATGAACTGTATGGAGCCCACCAGGCTCCTCTGTCCATGGAATTTTCCAGGCAAGAATACTGGAATGGGTCCCATTTCCTACTCCAGGGGAATCTTCTCAACTCAGGGCTCAAACCCACGTCCCTTGCACCTCCTGCATTGTCAGGTGGATTCTTTACCACTGAGTCACCTGGGAAGCCCTTATGGCATAATGGTTTGACTTACATACACCATGAAATGATGCTCACAGTTAGTTTAGGGAACATCTGTCATCTCAAATAGATACAAAGTTAAGAAATAGAAAAGATTTTTGTGATAAGAACTCTTAGGAGTTACCTCTTACCATTGTTCGTTCATATATGACATACAGCCATATGAATTATATTTATCACATTGTACATTACAGCCTGGATATACCACATTTTGTTTATCCATCCACTGGTTGATGGAAACTTGAATTATTCCTGTTTGGGGCTATTAAAAAACAAAGCTACTGTGACACTTGAGTGCTAGTATTTGTGTGGCCATATGTCTTCCTTTCTCTTGGAGAAATGCCTGGTATTGAAATAAACCCATTGTATGGTAAATGTATATTTTTTATTTTTTAATAACCTGTTTTCCAAACTGTTTTCCAAAGTGGTTGACCATTTATATTTTGATGGCCAACATATGAGAGCTCCATTTTCTCCAAATTTCTATCAACACGTATCATGGTTAGTCTTTTTTTTTTTTTTTTTCCTAAGAAATAGTTGGTCTTGAAATTATGTGGAAAGGGATAGAAAAGGGAAAAGAAGAGTGACTATAGCCTTTTGTGTCGAAAGAACAAATAGTTCTCCTTCCCATCAAGTCACTTTTTTCCCTCCTGGATTCTTGGAAGATAATAGAACACAGTTTAGTCCCCAATAAGCTAACAGTTTAGTCTCCAGGAGACTAAGAAGGGACTACTCTTTCTGAGCTGCTCTTCATCTGTGAAGAAACTGTCAGTGGCTCATCAGAGTGGAAAACCAGCCCCTTGACAGCTGGCCAAGATCAGGACGTAACTTTCTTTTGTTTTCCATTCGACCATTCTCACCTATGATTCACCTACATGATTCAACAGGCCAATGGTGGTCCCTTCATAACTGTATAATTTTTTGCCTCCACATCTCTCTTCATTTTTATGAAAACATCTAGGTAGCCAGCTAGAAATGACTGGTAGTTTTTCTTCTGTTTTCCAAGATAGCTTAAAACAGTTCTTCATGGGCATCCTCACGAGGTTGTCGGTGAATAGAGGTGGAATTTCTACTGACCTCTACCCTTTGTGATTTCCAGAGAACTAACAATATCTATTGATTCTGCCTTCCCACTACCAAAACCTCATTTTGTTTGTTTGTCAAGTTCAATAATTTAATGTACTCAATGTTGGGTTTATCACCTCCCACCTTATTTCCTTTGTCTCTGCATTTTCATCTTCCCGCTATTGCCCACTCATCAGCCCAGCTCAGTTGCCAAACCAATTTTGAATTTCAGCCCAGAAATGATTTAAGAAGTTCAATCCTGCCCCCGCCTCACCAGCACTGTCAGATGGAGTGTCATTGTCATCTTCCCTTCTGGATATGTAGACATCAGAAGTGGTGCCCTAGGAATAATGTTCTGAGTTAGTCACTGAATTCCAATCTGCAAACCTGAATTTGACATGCATGTGCAAAGCAAGTTATCAGGCGATTTGATGACTGGAGAGATTTTTTTGAACTTGACAGAGCCAGGAGGTTGTTGACCAGTGTCCTGTGGGGGATACAGCTTGAAGTTTATCAGTCTTCTTGACTAATCTCAGGCTTCTTAGCCAATGTCTTCTCAGATATAATTAAGTCTTCATTGGCTTTTTTATTTTTTTTAATGAAGCTGATAAAAATTCAATTAGTCAACTAGTTATTTTATTGGCATTCCCTGTGCTTGAATTAGGGGCTTCCCAGATGGCCTTGGTGGTAAAGAACCCACCTGCCAATACAGGAGATGTAAGAGACGTGGGTTCAATCCATGGTTGGGAAGATCCCCTGGAGGAGGACAGGGCAACCCACTCCAGTATTCTTGCCTGGAGAATCCCATGGATAGAGGAGCCTGGTGGGCTAGGGTTCATAGGATCACAAAGAGCTGGACACAACCAAAGCAACAGCCTGCCTGCATGCATGCTTTAATTATGATCTTGTGAGTATAAGTTTTGTATAGAAATCTTTTTTTAAAGGTCTTATTTTGTCATTCATTAAACTTAGTTTATATAATATGAGCACATATAAAAATTGGCATAATTGCAATACTCTGTAATACAATGAAAGTGAATAAATATCATATATTTGTGTATAAGACTATAAGTGATTGTACAGTCATCTCTCGTGTTACTGTCCTCAGCCTCCACTGAGCAGCAAGGACCTAGACTGGAGAAATTGCTTCAGTAAACATTTTTGTCTGTATCCTAAACTATGGCTGAAATATCCTTTTCTACACCATCTCTAGCATATTCATCATTGAATATAACCTTCTAAAACATGAAGTTGCTCATCTGAACATACTTATCTCCATCCTCTAGTTTTTAACATGATATTCTCTAAATCTGAACTAAAATTATCCACCTACCAAGCTGTGCCTATCAAAATTCACTGCCCCACTTTATGCAACTACTATTTTGTTTCTTTGATGCTTTTTAAACCTTGCATAGTATCCTGGAGTTAGTCCAACCAGGTTACCTCCAAGGAAACACAGCCAATCTGCAAAACAATCTTTCTTTCACATCTTTCCATCTTACTCTTCTGCTCTCTCAACTCAACCTAAATAGTTTATTTAATTTTTATCATTCATGTAACATATGAATCAAATTATGAAACATCTGGATCAGGAAAACAAAGACTTATCACCGAACTTCAGATTATTAGAAACTAGATGTCAGGTTATATCAAGGAACAAGGAGGGCCTCTTGACTTGAGCTTCACATTCATGAAGAGCTCAAAAGTAGATTTTTGGGGTCATCTGTTCAGTTTAGTTCAGTCGCTCAGTCATATCCGACTCTTTGCCACCCCATGGACTGCAGCACACCAGGCTTCCCTGTCCATCACAAACTCCCGGAGTTTACTCAAACTCATGTCCATTGAGTCGGTGATGCCATCCAACCATCTCATCCTCTGTCGTCCCCTTCTCTTCCTGCCTTCAATCTTTCCCAGCATCAGGGTCTTTTCTAATGAGTCAGTTCTTTGTATCAGGTGGCCAGAGTATTGGAGTTTCAGCTTCAGCATCATCCTTCCAATGAATATTCAGGACTGATTTCCTTTAGGATGGACTGGTTGGATCTCCTTGTAGTCCAAGGGACTCTCAAGAGTCTTCTCCAACACCACAATTCAAAAACATCAGTCCTTCAGTGCTCAGCTTTCTTTATAGTCCAGCTCTCACATCCATACATGACTACTGAAAAAACAAAAGCTTTGACTAGACGGACCTTTGTTGGCAAAGTAATGTCTCTGCTTTTTAGTATATTGTCTAGGTTGGTCATAACATTTTTTTCAAGGAGCAAGCATCTTTTAATTTCATGGATGCAGGTCATCTGTAAATGAAGTTAAATCTGTAGCCACAGTGGTACAAGAGGAAAAGATGACACCACCTGACTTTAACCCATGCACTATTGCATTTTTAATAAATCTTTTGAAAACTGCTCCCCTAAATTCTACCTAGTATCTCAGGCTTGACTAATCAATTCTACCTCTGTTCTTCAATTTCCCCTATTTCATGTTAGACATAATTCCTCCTATGCATTCAATCTCTTTTCTCACAAGTCATATGATGCTGTGTATTAAGTTACCCAGTCACATGGTCAGTCCCCATCATATTTTGAGATCCTAGAAGACAGATGTATCTGATTCTTAAAGATCTTGGTCCTCTCCCACTTGTCTAGCCAATGTCCAACTCATAGATGATGCATGATATGGTTGACTCAAACTAGGGAGGACCAGGTGAAAAGGATGCTTTAAATAATGAAGTAGGAGGGTGATTAGTTATGAGCATGCTTGGGGAGACTGGAGAATTCTTTTAATTAGGAACACAACTCAAGCTATCTCTAGAAAAAGAGAAATACTCAGACAGTTAAGGGTCATCGGCAGTTATGAAGGGAATAAAGGCCAGAAGTAAAAGAAAGAAAGGGTTTTCAACTATAAAGAAAATAATTTCCTGAAGCTTTCTGCCTACAAAGCATTCTTAAGCCTTGTTATCAACTTTACAAAATGAGTTGTCAAAAAATATTCCTGGGCAGAAGAAATAAAACATTCCTCTCCATGGAGGAAATAAAACTCCAAAGGATATAGATTATTTGTGAAATTCTAAGAAATAAATTGTAAGACCCAGGGGAAACTGGCATGTATATGAATCTGTGAGACTTTTAAGTCCTTACATAAATTGCTGTAATTCATTCAACCCCAAAGTTTCAACTCTCTTTATAATTGTCCAACAGCCAGCTGAAACTCCCATGTAGCTACCTGACTGAGTTAAGATGCATTAAGCTGTCAGATTGGTTGTTTCCAGAATCTAGATTTTGCTTGTTAGGAGAATTGAGTCAGTGTCTGAACTTTGGACACAATATTTTAAAATGAAAAAATATGTTGAAAAACCAAAAAGATGAAGAAAAAATAAATAGCAAATCTGATGCATAGTTATTTTAATTATCAGAGCTCTATTAATTTTTGAATTTGTTTCTATTTATTTTGTCCATACTCAATATTTTAATTTCTCTCCAATAATACTGAGATTTCTTGGTTGTTTGGGTTTCTGTGTGTTTGTCTGTGAAGCTTTGTCTTCTTTCTCTCATCATTTTTCGTTTGTTTTCTTTTTGGCTTGTGGTGTTTTAGTATTTTGAGTAGTTGTTTTTATTCTTTTAGCCACAGGCTATTTTGGGGGGAGTGGGATGCACTGTGCCTTGCATCACGTGGGATCTTAGTTCCCTGACCAGGGATGGAACCTCTGCTCGTTGCAGTGGAAGTGCAGAGTCTTAACCACTGGGCCAACAAGGAAGTCCCTTGTAGAGTTGTTGTTAAATCATTGATACTGGGATTCACTTTATTTGTAAAAATAAGGTAAGATTCAGTAATCTTCACAGTTTCTTCAATATTTAAAATACCATGATTCAACAATTTTATAAAAAATCATGAGATTAGGGGTTTTTTTAACTTGCTTTTTAAGTTATAGCAAGAGAGGGATAGGAGATATTTTCTTTTTTAGTGTGTCTTTTATAAATTCATGGCACAAATATGAATTTGAATATCTATCATGTTTTAATATGAATTTTAACGTGATAGAATTGCTTAAGACTTGGCCAACAACTGTAGAGTGAGAAAGGGTTGTAACATTGTGGGTTTTGAAAATACCCTACCAGCTCCAGCCCCGGGACGGTGCTGCGATGTTGGTTCCCATTACTCCCTGTGCAGTAGAGAGATGGAGTAGAGGAGGAGGATCTGTACACTCCCGGCAGGCAATGCGAGGGTCCACCTGGGGAGGCTTTGCTGGACTGGACGAATGGCAGGTGTCACAGAGATGGAGTGGCCACCTCTGAGAGTGTCCTTCAAGTGGGTTGGCGCAGTGCTGTGATGCTAAGTCACTTCAGTTATATCTGACTCTTTGTGACCCTTTGGACCAAAGCCCACCAGAGTCCTCTGTCCCTGGGATTTCCCAGGCAAGAATACTGGGGTGGGTTGTTGTGCCCTCCTCCAGGGGATCTTTGCCACCCAGGGATTGAACCCCGGTCTATTATGTCTCCTGCACTGACAGGCAGGTTCTTTACCACTAGCGCCACTTGGGCCATAAAGCTGAGTAGTCTCAAATAACCCAAGGAAACCAAGAGACAAGGGGGTGGGGAAAAAGAGAGAAAGACAGGAAGGAGGGGACGAAGAAAAAGTGCAAAGAAGGAAGCATCTGGGAAGGAAGCAAAGAACAGAAGGAAAGAAGGAAGAAAGGGATATGGGGACACGTGAGATAAATGATATCTTTAAATCCACTTAGCAATTAAATACAGTGAAAATTTTTGTGATATAAAATTTTAATTCTCTTAATATTTACATTGGTAACATTTTTCATGGAAAAGTCTATTAATAAGTGGGGTGTAATTTGGAAAATCCTAATGTAGACATGCAACAAACAAGTGTAGAAGAAAGAGGGTGTCAGATCATTATGAGAATATTCAGATTTACAGAGATTCTTAGGAATACTTCTGTGGTTGTTTCAATCCTAAAATTAGAACAAATTTGTAGCCAAATGACATCCACATCTTGGGAAACGTGGATTACACACATTCACTCCTACTCTTCTTATATTGTCCTCTGTTCTTTACCTCTCTGTAAACCTCACTGCATCAGTGTTTAGTAAAAAACTGAGCACACTATTCATTTACTAAGCACAGATGTGTACTTTCCAATAATTAAAGAAACAGATCTTTTAAGAAGAAGCACTAGTAAAGATTAAGGCTAACCCAGCGCCTGTCAATGACAGGTGTTCTATAAAAAATTAAATGATTTGCGTTTTCTAGGTAATTTAACACGGTCTGTTTTTATGTATTAGGCAATGAAGTATTTATCCAAGCAAACCTTAAGTGCTCCCAATAAAGTTATTTTGCTCAATTGCCCTGGGGTGTCTCATGTTCTAATGAAATTTGGGCCAAAAAGGGAAGAGTATGTGAGTCCTAGAATTAACCAGACCCTGTTGAACAAAGTACATATCTTTCTTTTACTTTTTCTGCCTGTATGACATGTGTTGTTCATGCTTAATCCCTTATGTGTTCCTTCAATTTCTGAGAATTAATGAGGTGATAGCAACTGTTCATTATATCTTTCATTTTTCCATAGGTTTCACTAACTCCCTTCTATCATGGTTTTTCAACTGTGTTAAATTCTAATGAAGAACACTGTAGAAAATAGTTTATATGAGAAAATAGTTGGTAGACTACGCTTTGTTTATAAAACGCTGACATGAAGGATTATGTGTGTGTATTGGGGGTTGGGGAAGGAAAACTAACCCAAAGTGATACTTGTTAATGACCTATATCTCTGTTTGCCAGTCCTCTGCAGATATTCAAGTAAAGCCCTATTTGACTTTCAAACACTTGACTTTGACCCAAATAATCAACAAGGAATGTGTTGTTGTTCAGTCACTAAGTCGTGTCCGACTCTTCAACCCCATGGACTGCAGCACGCCAGGTTCCTCTGTCCTTCACCATCTCCCGGAGCTTGCTATAATCCATGTCCATTGAGTCAGTGATATTATCGAATCATCTCACCCTCTGCCACCCCCTTCTCCTTTTGCCTTCAATCTTTCCCAGCATCAGAGTCTTTTCCAATGAGTCAACTCTTCGCATGAGGTGGCCAAAGTACTGGAGTTTCAGCTTTAGCGTCAATCCTTCCAAAGAAATCCCAGGGCTGATCTTCAGAATGGACTGGTTGGATCTCCTTGCAGTCCAAGGGACTCTCAAGAGTCTTCTCCAACACCACAGTTAAAAAAGCATCAATTCTTCCACGTTCAGCCTTCTTTATGGTCCAACTCTCATATCCATATATAACTACTGGAAAAATCATAGTTTGGCTATATGAAACTTTTTCAACAAAGTAATGTCTCTATTTTTTAACATGCCGTCTAGGTTTGTCATAGCTTTTTTCCCAAGGAGCAAGCATCTTTTAATTTCATGGCTTCAGTTACTGGCTGCCATCATTTTGGAGCCCAAGAAAATAAAATCACTTCTCCCTCTGTTTGCCATGAAGTGATGGGACTGGATGCCATGATCTTAGTTTTTAAGCCAGCTATTTTATGGGTTAACAGAAGTTATTTTTGGATTATAACATTTAACTTTACTAATTATGGAGCTTGAAGCTTACAAAATAGTGAAAAGAGTCCTAGCATCTCAGTCTTGAAGAAATGCACTTTTATTTTTTTTTAGCTGTATTTGCTGAATGTATTATTATATATTTAATTCAATTTATATATATGTTGCTTTACCCACTGTATACTTTGATAAACCCTATATCTAAGAAAAAAATGAAGAGAAACAATTGCATGAGAACTCATTTCGCATCCAGCCTATACTGCACATCTCAACTACTGAATCAGTCAGCCTATCTCTCACTTTCAAACAGCTTTTGGTTTATGATCATCAAGCCACTTTCTGAGTATCTAATGGCTGTTTACTTGCTTGCCATTAGAGAAGAGTAAGTCAGGGTCAAGTAAAGTTCTCCTAAAGGAGATGAATAAAGTCCAAGAGTGAAGAAGAAAAGTAAGAAACATTGGGGAGGAGGAGAGTCCTATGAAAGGGTCAGGTGTTCACTTTGCTTCTAGGGTGTGTCTAATTTTTTATTCCAACAGAACTTTCTTGAGTCACTTGCAAGGAACTAAAGCTTTTACTACCATCCAGAGTGGACTTCCCAGGTGGTGCTAGGGGTAAAGAGCCCACCTGTCAATGCAGGATGCATAAGAGACAGGGGTTAGAGTCCTGGGTTGGGAAGATCCTTGGAGGAGGGCATGGCAACCCACTCCAGTATTCTTGCCTGGAGAATCCCATGGACAGAGGAGCCTGGCAAGCTACTGTCCATAGGGAGTGCCCACAGAGCATCCTTTAAACATGCTGAACACTTTCTCACAAGCATCTCTGCTCTTTCTCCCACCATGCCTTGCCTTCCCCTTTCTTCTCTGCTTATACAAATTTTGCCATAGACCACTGGAAAGAATTTCTGGAAGAAAAAATTTCCTCTGAATTTATATAATGCTTAGCTGTCAGTCTCAATGAGAAAGATAGTGTGCAGAAAAAGAGATCCTGCACATTTCATCATTTACTATTAATACATATGTAACCTTCTTGAATACATTTTCAGACCTCTTATAACCCCCTCTATTCATCATTAAAATAGAGTGAGATCTATGTAAAAACATGTTGGCAGGATAAAAACGATGTCATGTTTGGGGAATGTTTTGTGTGTGGTAATTGATTGTACTTAGGTTAGGTGTTTGCTTAATTTCCTCCCAATTCAGCTATGATGATTTACATCCTGGTCATCTAATATGCTTTCCTATATGATTTTCTTATTGCCTCAACCTAATTACAAGTATATTCACTTTTTCTGATATGACAGTAGTGTTCATTATAGAAAATACTGAAAATGCACCAAGTGTAAAAATGGGGGGAAAAAGTATAAAGTCATAACCAGAAAATAATCACCAAAGCAAGAGATAACCACTAAATAACATTTTTTACTTTATGTCATATATATATGACAATTCTTACATAGGCATCTTTATACACAGTTTTGTTTGGTTATCCTATGGATGTTATTAGTCCTCGGCTGTATTTTTACTTCCTGAGATGTAGCCATAGTATTTTGACCCCTGTGGTGTCTGGCTAAGCACACAGCACTTGGCCTTGGGTATCAAATTTTCAGTAAGTGAACTTTGTCCACAGAATGGCTTAAAGCCCTTTATGATGGTGTAAGTATACAATTGTTTAGAACAGACCTGGTGACTTGACTGGTTTCCTCCCAATGGGTTGGAGCCCTGCCCCTAACCCGGACTCTCCCTTTTTCCTTTCCTTTTCCCTGTAGTTCGTGGCTCAGCCCAACTGTCAACAACTGCTGGCGTCTCGCTGGTACGACGAGTTCCCCGGCTGGAGGAGACGACACTGGGCCGTGAAGATGGTGACGTGTTTCATAGTAGGACTCCTTTTCCCCGTCTTCTCTGTGTGCTACCTTATAGCTCCCAAAAGCCCCCTCGGACTCTTCATCCGAAAGCCATTTATCAAGTTCATCTGCCACACAGCGTCCTATTTGACTTTTCTGTTCCTGCTCCTGCTTGCCTCTCAGCACATCGACAGGTCAGACTTGAACAGGCAAGGTCCACCACCAACCATCGTCGAGTGGATGATATTACCGTGGGTCCTGGGTAAATGTGATACTATAGAAAACTATAATGCAAACGTGTTGCTACCATAGAATTGTGTTGCTCAGAAAAGAATATTCATTATAGTTGGGGACGCGGGAATGTTTAAAACAGGTTCCAACCATTGTAGCGCCAAGGTCTAATCCCCAAAGCTAAATGAAGATTTCACAAGCTGTGATGGACCTGTCTCCAAATGCCACCTATGAAACATAACTTTAGGTTTGAGAATTATAGATTTTAATAATTATGAAACCTGAAGTGGCTGATTCTCTGGGTTGTTTTGGAGATTTTTTTTGGGGGGGGAGATGTTTGTCTTCTGGTGGCTCAGATGGTAAAGAATCCGCCTGCAATGTGGGAGACCTGGGTTCAGTCCCTGGGTTGAGAAGATCCCCTGGAGAAGGGAGTCTTCTAAAGACTTTCAAAATGTCTCATTAAATAATCATTTTAATGTGTTAATTTTCTTAACAAATTTGTTGTTGCTGTTGAGTCAGAAAGTCGTGTCCAGCTCTTTTGTGACCCCATGGATTGTAGCCTACCAGGTTCCTCTGTCCATGGGATTTCCCAGGCAAGAATACTGGAGTGGGTTGCCATTTCCTTCTCCAGGGGATCTTCCTGACCCAGGGATTGAACCTGAGTCTCCTGCATTGGCAGGTGGATTCTTTACTGCTGAGCCACCTGGGAAGCCCTCTTAACAAATACACCTTCTAAAAGTACAAATCACTCTGAAGAATTAGTGTGAACTGTACATAAAGGAACCATAACCATTTAAAAAAATCCACCCCTTTAAGTTTATCTTTGAAACTACATAGTAAATCAGAATAATAGGAAATTAAACAATAGGACATCTTCCTATCTCTGTTCTTTCCAAAAGAAAGAAATTGGTTTTGGATCTGCAACAAATCATGGTAAGGTAGAAAACTTCAAAAACAAAAACCTTGTTTCCCTTTCCTCCTGTTATGGTAGCCATGGTTAAAATTTTAATTTTAATTATTCTTCCTTCTCCTACTGTGTTTTGCTGAGAAATTGCATTTTGTCAGTTTAGCTCATCATTTTAAACCTCTCTGGTAGCATATCCATGTCAGCACTAGTAATTAGAAAATATGTGACAAATTTAATGATTTACTATCTCAGAAGATCAGTTTGGGTCAGCTGTCAAAATAGCTGGAGAGACTGTAAAATGAGGAAAAGGCAGGGAAAAAAAGTGTCTGAGTCAAGATAGATATGCCTTTTAAAGGTTACAAATACTGTAAGTACTAACAATAACAAAAGTTCTTGTATACCTGTGATGGATTCATTTTGATATTTGGCAAAACTAATACAATTATGTAAAGTTTAAAAATAAAATAAAATTTAAAAAAAATAATAAAAAAATTAAAAAAAAAAGTTCTTAGGAACAAGATTTGATGTTTTACAAATATTACTAATAAAAAAACCCTTCTAAAGTGAACTTTAAAATTAAGTACATTCGCCTTAATCTGAAATAATGTTTGATCTTGCTCAAGTTAGAAGGAAGGTTTAGTCTGTAAATGTATTTTTGAATAAAAATAATTTTGACACAGTAACTGATATTAAGTATAAA
>NW_011494620.1:2097150-2104223 GCF_000754665.1 Bison bison bison | reverse complement strand
TGCGAGCAACAGATCAGGGCTCCGCGAGCAGACCCGCTCTGCTCTAATTGAAAAAAAAAAAAATAAAAAAAAAATAAAAAATAAAAAATAAAATTAAGTACATTCGCCTTAATCTGAAATAATGTTTGATCTTGCTCAAGTTAGAAGGAAGGTTTAGTCTGTAAATGTATTTTTGAATAAAAATAATTTTGACACAGTAACTGATATTAAGTATAAAATGACCCTCCCTGTATCCATTTAAATTAAATATCTCACAGTAGGAATATGTTCTTCATTGGGTTTCCTTCATAGAAAATTTCTTGGGAACAATTTGCAGGGAAGCTTTCAGAGGTTAAATTTCCCACTGTGTGTAACATATTGAATGTCTAAAAATCCTGGTGTCCCAAGTGAAACACAGAATACTTCACTTTGAAAAATGGTGTCGATAAAATGCAACATAGGTAGATATAGCATTTCTAATCTCTTCTTTAGGGAGTCAATGAAAATATGTATTGTACTTTCTATGGGGTGAGGACTGTACAAGGTAATAGTGAAACAACAAAAAAAATTTTTTAAGTAAGAAAAGAAAATATTCGTTCCCTTTACAAAGGTTAACTTTTACTGAAGAAATGGATAGTAAACAACCAATGACGTATGTGTATACTATCAGAAAATGGTAAATAATATAAAAAGTAGAAACTCCAAACTTTGAATAATTCATACAAGTAAAACAGTCATTGGCTGCCTTCTACATGCAAAACTTGTAACAGAATTTTCCATGAAAATTGGCTAGAAGAAATCATCTCCAAATTACAGCTGAATGGTTAAATAAGGTATACATTTAATTGTGAGAATTACAATTACAGCCAAAAGAAATAGCTGCTAACGGCAGCCTTTTCTTAAGATATCCTGACTGCAGTGAGTTAATTTATATGGAATTTTTAGGATGAAAAGAGATGTTCTAGAATAAAAGAGAAATACATATGAATGATCATCTTGCTTAAATAGCAGAGCATGAGAAAAAGAATGCTTCTGTTCCAAATAGATCTGTCAAAACAGTTATATTATTCATCAAGCCTGGTGAATTCTGAGTGCCTCGTATCTGAGACTGAGTTCTAAGAGTTTTGCTAGCTTCATGAGTATAAGGCATGTTCTCCATATTATTTGGCTGTAGAAGAAAAAGCACCAGATTTGAATATATGTCCAAGTTTTATCACTAAGAGACTACAAAATTATGGGTGGTCACACTCTCTCGGGATTTTGTATTTTCACCAATAAGACGAAAAGATTCACAGTGATAACGTTTAAGTCCCATTTTATCCTACTATCCTGTGCTAGGGACCTATCATTATTAGCACAGAGAAAATTGATCTTTTCTTTGGTGGGGAGAGGGGGAGGATAGAGAGAGGAGGACTAAGACAGCAGGGTAGGGATCCTTTAACTTTGTACCAAAAGTGTGGTAGACACAAAAGGCATGGTTTAATTTGATGACTATGCTAATGAACATTCTGAATTGCCTTGCTCAGTCTTGCTGTCTGATAAGTTGAGTAACTGACTATATATTGCATGGTCCCTAAATTGTAAGGCTCTAAGTTTCTAATAACAAGACTGAGGGACTTACTTATTAGACTGTGGCTTGTAACTGTTTCCCTCATCATGTTAATTTTCCCAATGACTGACTGAAGCTCTCTGCTTCAATTTCTCAAGTCTTCCTGAACCAACTTAGGTTTTCAACTGATGTCGCCTCTGTGAGCTATTTGCTTTGTGAAGAAATATTTTTTCATTTTACTATTCTTTCCTTCCAGTTTCAGATGTTTCCCAGACCTATGATACAGTAGTTTAAAGGAAATGATGAGTTTGATACCTCACGTTTCACTTACCTTGACAAAAAGACTTTTGCTTTCCTTGTTTCTATCATAAATTTTCATTTTTTCTAAATAGAGAATTCTTCTAACTTTAAAGTTTATCCTCCCAAATCCATCCTTCAAGGGATGAAGAAGTATGGTTTTTGCTTAGGAATTTCTATTTGATATACCCTGCTGTGTTTCAAGGGTAAGAACTTACACAACATTATAGCTCCAGATATCTTGTGATTTGGTAGCATGGCAGAATAATGTTTCTGTGTCATTTTCACTATCTTTCCTGTTGAAGTTCAACATCTTTTTGACTATATAAATTGAAGTCTATTGCGTTTGATATCTTTGGAAGACAATCTACAATGGTCCTTCTGTCCTTTCACTGTGGTGTCACTGATAAATTGTAGCTCATTTCCTGCAACATTTTTCGAATTATTTTTCCTTCAGACATTCTTGTATCAACACTTCTTTTCTCTTGTCAAATAACCTCTAGAGATCTTCTCACACGTGTTTCCTGCAGGATGAACTTTAGCATACGAAGCAAAGAAATTTAAAAGCCTGATACAGAATAAAACTTATGATTCTGGTCATCTTGAGATATACAGTTTTAAGCAACAGAGAAAACTAATCAGATAATTCAGCTAGAACTCTCTCAATAAAAAGGTAGATTATAGACAGATGGACATCAGTATATTTCTCAGATTGTCAAATGACCCATTTGAGCTAGAGTAAAATGCAAAACAAGTTTCATCCTGCATGCACATGGCCTGATAACAGAGCTATGCTTTTCAACTGTCTAGAGAGAAAGTATCACTGGGAAGACCGTGATGGATTAAAAGAAGCCTGGGGTCAGATTAAAGACATGGCTACTTCTATTTTCTGTTGTGTCATGATCCCAAGGATCTTACTTTATTAAGAGTTTGATTTTAACAATGTATTAATAATACTAAGGAAAGGGAATGAATATGATATTCATATGGGAAAGTCATTTTTACACAGAATTTAAATGCAAGGTAAATATAGCATATTATATGTAGAATACATATTTTGAGAATTCATCTAAGTTATAGCAGAAGTTTTAACTCAGATGTCACTTGTTTCTAGAGATAATATGGAGTAAAATGTGAAAAAAAAATGAATGCTAATTTTTAAAGCCTTCCCAAAACTAACTTGAATTTTTTCACAGAATCCATTATAACTAAATTGTAACAATCAAATTTCTGCCATAGCTTATTCCCCTGCAAAAAAAAAAAGTGTTTATATATGTGAAATATCCAGATGTCGACATGTTATATCTTAGCAAAATGAAATTATGAAATTGATAACACTTTTCACAAAAGAAGTAGAATGTTAATGAAAGCTATCATATTAATAAAGCAGGAAGTGCCTTGTTTCCAATGAGAAAATAGAAATGGCTGCTGAAGTGACTTATTATTATGTGTATGCTTAAGAATATGCCATAATTATGTAGCACACAAATCTGTGCACACTGAGCTTGATGAGAAGGGTGAACCAAGGAAAAGTTATATCAGGGGAAGAAATCTGAGCTCTGTTAAAAATAGCTTCTAGTGAATTTCTAGGCGTAAATTAAGGATTGCTCATAATATCCAGATTATACATCTTGCCTATAATACATACTTATTTAACAGTTTTTCTGCAACAGAATTGGCCTCTTATTTCCCTCATCTACTTTATATTTTTATCTTTTGAAGTGTTGATATTTAAAAATCTGAATATTTCAACAAGGCCTGACAAACTGAAAATGTGAAAAGTTGTGATCACATTTGCATCTAGATAAAGACTCATAGAGACAAACAATCCTGTATACTTTATTACTTATGACTATTTCTTCATCTTCTAATAGGCATTAAGATCACATGGCTTCAGATACTCGTACTTTCAGCCTTTCCCCTGAATTATCTATCTGCTCAAAAAGCCCCCCAAATCCAGAATTATAAGGAACACGACTATAGTCTTTCCCCACTCTGTCCCTTCACAACGTACTCTAACCACCTCATCAAACTAGCTGCAGACACATAGAGACACTCAAACACAGCTGGAGAACATCTGTTCATTCATTTAAAGGGATATTTTAATTTTCAGGAAAACCAGATATTCATTGCAGTAGGGCATAGAATGGAGAAGGCAATGGCACCCCACTCCAGTACTCTTGCCTGGAAAATCCCATGGATGGAGGAGCCCAGTAGGCTGCAGTCCATGGGGTCGCTAAGAGTCGGACACGACTGAGTGACTTCACTTTCACTTTCATGCATTGGAGAAGGAAATGGCAACCCACTCCAGTGTTCTTGCCTGGAGAATCCCAGGGATGAGGGAGCCTGGTGGGCTGCCGTCTATGGGGTTGCACAGAGTCAGACACGACTGAAGTGACTTAGCAGCAGGACATAGAATCCTCATTTTCCTGTTTAACTGTGAGGAAGAAATTTTTTTTTTTTTAAACTTTACATAATTGTATTAGTTTTGCCAAATATCAAAATGAATCCGCCACAGGTATACATGTGTTCCCCATCCTGAACCCTCCTCCCTCGTCCCTCCCCATACCATCCCTCTGGGTCGTCCCAGTGCACTAGCCCCAAGCATCCAGTATCGTGCATCGAACCTGGACTGGCAACTCATTTCTTACATGATATTTTACATGTTTCAATGCCATTCTCCCAAATCTTCCCACCCTCTCCCTCTCCCACAGTCCATAAAACTGTTCTATACATCAGTGTCTCTTTTGCTGTCTCGTACACCGGGTTATTGTTACCATCTTTCTAATTTTAAGGTCACCTTTACCAAGATTTATCAAGAGTAACACAGTAAAATCTCAAACAAATTCACATACATGTAAATTGTTATTTGTGCACATTCTATTGCTGACCAAATGACTTCTTTATTGGAGAGAAAATTAAGTCCTTTGGGTCACACATGCAATAGAAATTTGATGCACCAACAGGTGAAATCTACAGGACTTGGGAGAATGTTTGACAACGTGGTTCTGATGGTTCAAGGAAAGAAAGGAAAAGACGGGAAAAGAGGAGTACTTGGAAATGAATGAGGGTCAGAGTAAAAGACTACAGGGAAGGTGTAAGTGGTTTCAATTAGTTCAGAATAATGATAATATAATAGTAACAGTAGTAATGATGATAATAACAGTAGAAACCAAAAAATTAGGCACTGTGCTAAGTGATTAAAATGTAAGATCTCATTTGAACTTCATAGTCACTCCACTTCATTTAGTAATTATGAATAATGTTATTAATAGTATCTCATTTCTCAGAGAGGAAAGTGGTTTAGAAAAGTTAGATAACTTTCCCAGGATCAAGGAGCTGACAAATGGTAGATACTACATTCGAACTCTGGGCTTCCCCTGTGGCTCAGCAGTAAAGAATCTGCCTCTGATGCTGGAGCTGCGGCTTCAATCCCTGGGTTGGGAAGATCCCCGGGAGGAGGGCATGGCCACCCACTCCAGTATTCTTGCCTGGAGAATCCCATGGACAAAGAAGCCTGGTGTGCTATAGTCCATGGGGTTGCAAAGAATCAGACATGACTGAAGCCACTGAGCAGCACAGCACATTCAAACTCTAGGTAGTCTAACTCCAGAGCTTTCTTGATCCTCTTAATCCTCCTCTGCCCTTGGAGTGTGAGAAAGTGAAAGTGAAAGTCTCTCAGTTGTCTCAGACTCTTGGCGACCCCATGGACTATATAGTCCATGGCATTCTGCAAGCCAGAATAATGGAATGGGTAGCCATTCCCTTCTCCATGGGATCTTCCCAGCCCAGGGATTGAACCCAGGTCTCCCACATTGCAGGCAGATTCTTTACCAGCTGAGCCACTAGAGTATCAGAAGTAGAATTCAAAGAGTCAAAAATAGTCCGGGAACTCAAGTTTCCAAATATAGACATTTTCCCCTACTTTCTCTGCCTCTGTTTGCTAACTTAAGTCTTTACGCAGGTCAAATCTGAGAGGACCATGTTTCTGATCTTTTAAAGAGGCCACACTCTTTAAGATATATACTTGATATAATTCACTATTGAAAGTCATGCTTGTTAATATAGCAAATTTATCACTATCACATTAGCATTACTTGTATTTCCATCTCCACAGCCCACCAGTACTCGAAAACCTGTGCATTATAAGTGGTTCCCTAGTACTGACCGAAGCAATCTATTCTGGAAAGAAAGAACAAAGTCCTTTGCTGTGACCTTGAGCTGTTTGTTTTTTAGTTTCCATGTTCACTTGCTAAGTCCTGAAGTTAAATTTCCTAGCTTCAAGGGATATCGTTAATTTTTTAAAATTTTTGTTGGAGTTTAGTTGCTTTACAATGTTGTGTTATTTCCTGCCATACAGCAAAGTGAATCAACTGTCGGCTATATGTATACATATCTCCCCCTCTTTTTTGGATTTCCTTCCCATTTAGACTACATAGCATTGAGTAGAGCTTCCTGTGCTATGTAATAGTTTCTCATTAGTTATCTATTTTTAAATCTTTCATTGGTTTATGTATGTATGTATGTGTGTGTAGGGAGTTTTCAGGAAATGTAAAGATAGAGATTTCTTTTGTACATAATTGTTTTAAAAATAGAACTTTACTGTAAGTGAAATGTGGTCATTTTCATAGTGAAAAAATCAGTAACCACTCATTAGAAAATATTTATTAAGTGACTACTGTCACTCATTGAAAAGGTGACAAGGAATATTTATTGTTTTTCCAGCTATATAAATATCTAATGCTTTAGTTATCATGAAAAATTTTAAATTAAACAGAAATCCTATAAAATGTCTAATACTACATTGACAGAAACATTTTACTTGATTTTTAAATTACAACATTTGTGTCATAAACAGACAAGGTAGAATTCTAAAGTTCTACATTTTTTATATCTTAATCTGAAACTAACATATTATTGTTCTTTGGCACAGTTTCAAAACATGTACTTTCTTAACTGTATATTCCTGATTTTTTTATCTAAATGTTGAACTGATGATATCAAAACTATACTAATTTAAGCATTTTTAGATGCCTTCAAACTAAGCATATTTAATTATTGACTGTCCTTTTAAATCGATATTTTTTTGAAGTGTGTGGTATGCTGACTATTCAGAAAACTAAAATCATGGCATCTGGTCCCATCACTTCATAGGAAGTAGATGGGGAAACAGTGGAAGCAGTGTCAGACTTTATTTTGGGGGGGCTCCAAAATCACTGCAGATGGTGATTGCAGCCATGAAATTCAA
>NW_011494620.1:2092318-2097050 GCF_000754665.1 Bison bison bison | reverse complement strand
TCTAGGCTATGGTTTTCCCAGTGGTCATGTATGGATGTAAGAGTTGGACTGTGAAGAAAGTTGAGCACCGAAGAATTGATGCTTTTGAACTGTGGTGTTGGAGAAGACTCTTGAGAGTCCCTTGGACTGCAAGGAGATCCAACCAGTCCATTCTAAAGGAGATCAGTCCTGGGTGTTCATTGGAAGGACTGATGCCGAAGCTGAAACTCCAGTACTTTGGCCTCCTTATGTGAAGAGTTGACTCATTAGAAAAGACCCTGATGCTGGGAAGGATTGGGGGCAGGAGGAGAAGGGGACAACAGAAGATGAGATGGCTGGATGGCATCACCGACTCGATGGACATGAGTTTGAGTAAACTCTGGGAGTTGGTGATGGACAGGGAGGACCGGCACGCTGCCATTCATGGGATCGCAAAGGGTTGGACATGACTGAGCAACTTAACTAACTAACTAACTAACTATGCTGACTATAATTGTAATAGATGAATTTTTATGAAAAGTTCAGATTTTGAATTCTCCCCTCTGTTGACTAATTCAGAAACTTCAGAGGTCTTTAAACACAAAAATATTAAGGAACAATTCTAGGAGTCAAATTTTATGCAGACTTTTTAAAATTTCAGATTTCAGCTTTAGGGAGGAATTGAGACTCATTAGATTCTAAACACCTATGGTTTTACTTCTTCCAACCACTCTCCCCAACACCCTACATTAAATATCTTTTCCGTTTCCCTTAACTGTATGTCTAGGTGATATTCATCAATTTCCTGAAATTTTGAGTTATTAAAAAGTAGTCCCAGTTCACTTTAAAACATGAATCTTACCATCAGTTTAAAGTTCTCTTCCCAACAAAGGCTTAACAACAGGGCTCAAAGGACCTGAAAACACTGATTTTTTTGCTCGTCCTTCAAGCCCAACACTGGAGGGACCTAGGCTTTTTCTATTCTCTCCATTCCTTGGTTTCTGCAGGTGAGACGGATGGCAGAAAATATTTGTTCAAAGTCTCCTTTGCCTCCCTGGTATCCTGGCCACAGCTCTTTCCTTGTTGGTTGTCTGCATCTCTAGCTGATCCTGAGTAGCCTATATGACAGGTCTTGACCCTCTGACTCTCCTGATAGGTCCATGAGCATTCCTCAGATGGCCCTGTATACATAGTTCTCCAAGATCCAGCTCTTCCTGGCATCTTCCAGTTGGTAAACTCTCATAGTCCCTTTAGGAGTCCTGTGACCCTAACAAGGACAGGAGAGCAAGTTAGCAAAAGCCTGGTTTCTTCCTGCGGTGCGTGCTGGCTCCCCAGTAGATTCCAAACCCTGCTCCCTCTCCTGGTAGGAAGTCAGGCTGCTGCCAGCTGCCCAACTGATGAGTCCTATTGTTTATCTGTTTTCCCTGAAGCCCTAGACCCAGGGAGAGATGAGCAAGCCAAGGGTTTGGGAAGATGCCCCAGCAGGGATTAAGACGCTATCTTCCCCTTTTAGAAATCCCCCATCTTTATGAGGGATTGTCTTGGAATGTCCCTCACTTGACTGAGGAAGCGGGTGGTGCTGATGAGACCACTCCCATCTCTTCCTCTGGCTTTCCTAACTGGCACCCAACTGGAGTGCCCTGAGTTTAGGGCTCACTGGCCCCTTCTTCCCAGTGTTCTCTTTATGCAGGCATGGGCAGGAGTGGTAGGTGGCTGCTGACAGATATGGTCCTCACACCTCTTGTGCTGTGTGCATGCTCAGTCATGACCGATTCTTTGCGACCCCATGGACTGTAGCCCACCAGGCTCCTCTGCCCATGGGATTCTCCAGGCAAGAACACTAAAGTAGGTTGCCATTTCATACTCCCAGGAATCTTTCAGATGCAGAGATCGAACCCACATCTCCTGCACTGGCAGGCAGATTCTTTATCATTACACCATTTGGGTAGGCCTAGTGCCTTCTATGGGTCTGGCATAAGATGAGTCTCTACCAAGTGAAATCACTGCATTTAGATTTCTTTTTGAACAAAATCAGAATTTTGACCAGAGACTACTTCTTGTGCCCCCAACTTATGGAGGGGGGTGAAAACCCTCCAGCGAAGATAAAATCTTTTTGTTCTCTTTATATTCATTGACTTGGTGTCACAGCATGGAATTCAGTGTTCTGTTAAGAGACTTCCAAGGTCAGACCCCTCAGCTAGCTTTGGGGCTGCCTTAACAGGCCCTTGGAGTGTCCTAGGTGAAAAGGTGACTTGCTCTTTTGCTTGGGGTTATTTCCTCTTTGTGAAAGTACTGACAGTGAGAAAGGAGAGGCAAGACGTCTGTTTTGCAGAATTACACTTTTTTTTACATGAAATCGAGGCTGGTTAATTACAGCACTGGAGGGCTGCCTGCTGCATCTCATCCCCCACAGCTAGCTTCACGTGATGGGATGTAAGAGAACACTCAGCCTTGATGAAAACTGTTATGGGAAAGGTAGAAAAAAATAGTCCAAACTTCCAGGCATCCACAAATATTTTCAAAAGGAAGTTCTCTGACTCATCTGCACTGTGATCTTTCGGTTGTTGGTCCCCACAGTCTTACATCAATGCTTGTAATTAGACCTCCACCACCACGCTGAGAAATCATGTCATCTGTTTATAAACAGCAGAGAACAATTTTGAAATGTTCCCATTGTGGGAACAGCACAAACATTTTCTGACAGACGCTCCCTCAAGCTTTGTTCTCTTCAGTCTCTTTTAGTTAGCGTGAATCGTTGACTATCTGGATGTGTTTTCCAGCCAGTTAATAGCACCCTCTAGTTTTTCTCAAGGCTTGTTTCTTCTGAAATTTCAGTGAATGTTGCCAGAATAGAAGAAACTTGATATGCCACTAATGTGCTCGTGACAAATAGAAACCGGTAGTCCTCAAACAGGTATGTGGTGATGGAGGAAGTGATCCAAACAGCTACGGGAAGTGATCCTCGAATCTGGTGCTTTGAAAACAAAAGATCCCAAAACCATTAGTCAAGAAGCACTAACTGACAGTCTTATTTACAGCTCAGGTTAAAAAAAAAAAAAATGGGCTGAGTCCTCAGTTTCATCAGGATCTCTATTTTTTCCATACAGTTATGCCTTTTGAAAGTCAGTAGTACAATAATTTTTTGTGTGATTCAGAGAGTTAGATATTTAGTGTCTATCCTCTGAACCTTGAGGAACTGTAATATATCTGAATTGTGAGTTTTTGTTTTGAGTCTTCTTAGGAAATCTTGGAGGTCATCCAGTTTGAACTTTCAATTGAAGTGTCATGTTCTTGAGTCCATCTAATAAGAACAGAGTGCTGGATATTAAGGAGCTCCAGGTTAAAACTGTGCTTTCTATTGAGCTGCTAACTGCTGCTTCAACACTCCTTCCTGGTGGTCTTCCTCCTGTCCTCACCAGGACTCACTGCTGATTAGTTAGCAGTGAGTCCTGGTGTCTTTACTCTTTTACATAATTATCCATAAAGTATTTGAAATTATCTATTTTGATGACTGTTAATAATCCCATTTGGCTTTCCAGTTGGGTAGACGCGAAACAAGAGATATGATTTATTTATAAAGGGAAATAAAATATAAACCCTTTTGTTGGTTTGCAGGTCTTTTAAATATATTTTATTTTAAAATATTTACATAATTTGAATACACCAGAATCACAAATTCATAGACCTGGAGTGACCTTTAGAGGTCCAGTGAAACAAGTATCCACTTATTGCTAGAATTGCCCTGGAGTATGACTGATTGCTGGGGGCTTCCCTGCCGGCTCAGTTGGTAAAGAATCCAGCTGCAGCACAGGAGACCTAGGTTCAATCCCTGGGTCTGGAAGATCCTCTAGAGAAGGGAATGGCAACCCACTCCAGTATTCTTGGGGCTTTCCTGATGGCTCAGATGGTAAAGAATCTGCTCACAATATGGGAGACCCAGGTTCTATGCCTAGGTCAGGATCATTGCTTGAATTTCCCTGGAGTATGACTGGTTAACTCTGAAAGGTGATCCATTCCAGTTTGGGGACAATTCTGATTGCCAGAAAATCCCTCTTACATTGGGCAAGAAGATTCATTTCTATGTCTTTCATATCATAGATCCAACTTCTGCTTTCTGGGGCAGACCAAAGCAAGTGTGTGCAGCAAAGTTTTTCATCTCTCATAGTGTCTATTGTGATGACTGATTCTCATAGGATTTTGATAATTCAAACAGGAAGAGTAGTGTCTGGCTTGTTTATACCATTAAGGTAGAATTAACCTCAGATATGCAGATGACACCACCCTTATGGCAGAAAGTGAAGAAGAACTAAAAAGCCTCTTGATGAAAGTGAAAGAAGAGAGTGAAAAAGTTGGCTTAAAGCTCAACATTCAGAAAACGAAGATCACGGCATCTGGTCCCATCACTTCATGGGAAATAGATGGGGAAACAGTGGAAACAGTGTCAGACTTTATTTTTCTGGGCTCCAAAATCACTGCAGATGGTGATTGCAGCCAT
The DNA here is from genome assembly GCF_000754665.1 of Bison bison bison. NCBI lineage: Eukaryota > Metazoa > Chordata > Mammalia > Artiodactyla > Bovidae > Bison > Bison bison. The sequence continues at coordinate 2,092,597 of NW_011494620.1, read as the reverse complement.
GAAATTCAAAGACGCTTACTCCTTGGAAGGAAAGTTACGACCAATCTAGATAACATATTGAAAAGCAGAGCCATTACTTTGCCAACAAAGGTCCATCTAGTGAAGGCTATGGTTTTTCCAGTGGTCATGTATGGATGTGAGAGTTGGACTGTGAAGAAGGCTGAGGGCCGAAGAATTGATGCTTTTGAACTGTGGTGTTGGAGAAGACTCTTGAGAATCCCTTGGACTGCAAGGAGATCCAACCAGTCCATCCTAAAGGAGATCAGTCCTAAGTGTTCA
>NW_011494620.1:2087770-2092218 GCF_000754665.1 Bison bison bison | reverse complement strand
AGAAGGGGGATGACAGAGGATGAAATGGCTGGATGGCATCCCTGACTCGATGGGCATGAGTGTGAGTGAACTCTCGGAGTTGGTGATGGACAGGGAGGCCTGGCGTGCTGCGATTCATGGGGTCGCAAAGAGTTGGACACGACTGAGTGACTGAACTGAACTGATACTTCTTGTAGGATTCTGTCCATAGAATTCTGTGATAATCCAAACCTTTTGTTTTTAGAAGTGAGATAACTGAAATCTAGAGATATGGAGCTTCTGGCTAAGATTACAAAGCTGATTACTAGTTGAGCTGAGCCTCATTCACCTATTATTATTATCATTGTGCTTCTGAGGAAAGTTAATTTGAACGTATTTGTTCGAAGATTGCAATGCTTACTTATATGGCCTCACCTCTGGGAACTGGCAAAGTTTTGAACAAAGCAAAACAAAGAAACTCCATTGTGAAATCTCTAAGAGCACTGCCTAAGGAGACTGAGGTCCAGTTCTAGTTTTTCCATTAAGTAGCTTTAGTCACATGGTCTTTGGGGGTCTTAGTTCTGTTAGGTACTTTGCAGTTGCATGCTGGATTCTCAGACTATACTTGGGTTTAGTAGGAAAAAGCACCACAAATGTGGGAAGGGAGAGCTTTTCCATGGGTACTGAGCATTTTTCCTCATTTCCTCATTGGATAATATAAATTGTAAGTTTCCCACAAGCTCTAAAATCAGTGCCTGCATCACATCTTTTTCAGATATGATACATTCCTTTCTTCAGAAGGAGGATGTGATCATTATCACATCCCAAGTTATGCTCAACCTTATCTAGTTCTCAAGAGAGATTTATTTATGAAAGAAACCTCAAAAGGAAGATATAAACAGCAAATCTAGAATAAAGCAAAGGTTTACAGCAGACTCTAAAATGCACTCTAATTAATTGATATCCGTTCTTATCTGGGTTCTTAATTTAAATGTGACAAAATTTAACAATAAAACTTTATTAATAATACTAAAATATTGCAAGTTTTTCACTAAATAATTATGAGCATCAAGTCTAATACATTTTACTTTCAAAGTTTCATTGAAAAAATTTTCACAAACACATTTATCAGCAATATATCACAATTTCTTTATTTTTAATCAATCTCTCATAATTTTTGCTGCCTTAACGTTAAGTTGTACCACTACTTCATCTCAGTTTTTTTTTCTCCCCCTAGGGCACAGATATATAAAATGTTGACAAACATACACTCATAGTACCAGCACGATCACCATATAGGACAAAGTATGGCCCAGCAAGCCAAATTTGGCCCTTTGCTAGTTTTTATAAGTAGTTTCTGGAGAAGGAAATGGCACCCCACTCCAGTACTCTTACCTGGAGGATCCCATGGATGGAGGAGCCTGGTAGGCTACAGTCCATGGGGTCGTGAAGAGTCGGACATGACTGAGCAACTTCACTTTCACTTTTCACTTTCATCTATTGGAGAAGGAAATGGCAACCCACTCTAGTGTTCTTGCCTGGAGAATCCCAGGGACAGAGGAGCCTGATGGGCTGCCGTCTATGGGGTCGCACAGAGTCGTACACGACTGGAGTGACTTAGCAGCAGCAGCAGCATAAACAGTTTCATTATAACAAAGCCACACTCATTCATTTATTGTTGCTGTTGCTCAGTTGCTAAGTCCTGTCCGACTCTTTGCAACTCCATGGACAGCACGTTAGGCTTCCCCATCCTTCACTAACTCCCGGAGGTTGCCCAAGTTCATGTCAGTAATGCTATCCAACCACTGCAAAGCCTAAATAATTTATTTTCTGGCCCTTCACAAAGTATGATGATAGTTTAGATTGTTATAGATGTGCTTTATCGAATCAAGACAATTTCCTTCTAGTCATACTTTACAGAAACCTTTTGTCATGAATGAATGTTGAATTTGGTCAAATGAATTTACTGCACCTATTGTACAGATTTATTGCATCTAATGAAAATTTTTTTTTCCCCAAAAATCTATTGATGTGATAAATTACATTGATTGATTCTTAAATATTGAAACAAGCTTGTATTTTTAGGAAAAATGGCATTTGGTCATGACTTATTATCAGTTTTATATATTACTATATTTAATTTACTAATATTTGTTGAGGATTTTGTACATATTCATAAGGATTATTAGTGTATAGTTTTCTTTGTATATATTTTTGCCTGACTTTTTATCAGAATAATACATACTTTTAAACATCTTTTTCCTTGTAATTTTGTATTTCATTAGCACTGGCATTATTTCTTTCTCAAATATTTGGTAGAATCCCATGAAAAACTAGACCTGAATTTTTCTTTGTTGGAAGGTTTTTAACTATGAATTAATTTTCTTTAATGAATAAAGGACAACTCAGGTTACTCTATGTCCTCTTTTGTGTGTTAGGTAAGTTTTGTCTTTCAGGGGAAATGTCCAATTCATTTATGTTGTGAAATTTATGAGTATCAATTTGTTCCCTTTATTCACTTGTTATCCTTATAAAGTCTGTAAGATCTATATTCATTCCCATCTTTCATTTCTGACATTGATCATCTCTTCTCTCTTTTTTCTTGATCAATTCTAGTTAGAATTTTTTTCAATTTTATTGACCGTTTCAAAGAACTAGATTCTGTTTTCATTGATTTTCTCAAGTTTTATATTTTAAAATGTATTGATTTCTGCTTATTTTTTTTTAATGTTCTTCCTTCTGCCTGTTTTGGGTTTAATTTGCTCTTCTTTTCATAGTGTCACAGTTAAAGCTGAGATCACTGATTTGAGACCTTTACTATTCTCTAATTAAGCATTCTACTCTAAGTACTGTGTTAACTGCATCACAGAATTTTTAGTTGTATTTTCACTTGTAATCATTTCAAAATATTTTCTAATCATTCTGTAAATTTCCCTGTGACCAAAAGTTATCAGAAGCATATTATTTAATTGCAAAATATTTGGAGATTTCAACATACAATGTATTATTGATTTGTTCTTTACTATGGCCTATCAAAGGATTGTCATGCAGTTATGTTTTGCACTTTTATCCTATTCTTCATCTCTTTTAAATAGTAAATATTTAAACATTTCAAATGTATAAATATGTTGAAGTTATATAGTCTGTCTTGGTGAATGTTCCATGTACACTTGAAAAAAAAAATGTGTCTTCTGCTATTAGACTGTTGATAGTGTTGTTCAGTTCACTTCAGTTCAGTCGCTCATTCGTGTCTGACTCTTTGTGACCCCATGAATTGCAACACGCCAGGCCTCGCTGTCCATCACCAACTCCCAGAGTTCACTCAGACTCACGTCCACTGAGTCAGGGATGCCATCCAGCCATCTCATCCTCTGTCGTCTCCTTCTCCTCCTGCCCCCAATCCCTCCCAGCATCAGAGTCTTTTCCAATGAGTCAACTCTAAGCATGACGTAGCCAAAGTACTGGAGTTTCAGCTTCAGCATCATTCCTTCCAAAGAACACCCAGGGCTGATCTCCTTCAGAATGGACTGGTTGGATCTCCTTGCAGTCCAAGGGACTCTCAAGAGTCTTCTCCAACACCACAGTTCAAAAGCATCAATTCTTCAGCACTCAGCTTTCTTCACAGTCCAACTCTCACATCCATACATCACCACTGGAAAAACCATAGCCTTCACTAGACGGACCTTTGTTGGCAAAGTAATGTCTCTGCTTTTGAATATGCTATCTAGGTTGGTCATAACTTTCCTTCCAAGGAGTAAGCGTCTTTTAATTTCATGGCTGCAATCACCATCTGCAGTGATTTTGGAGTCCCAAAAAATAAAGTCTGACACTGTTTCCACTGTTTCCCCATCTATTTCTCACGAAGTGATGGGACCAGATGCCATGATCTTCGTTTTCTGAATGTTGAGGTTTAAGCCAACTTTTTCACGCTCCTCTTTCACTTTCGTCAAGAGGCTTTTTAGTTCCTCTTCACTTTCTGCCATAAGGGTGGTGTCATCTGCATATTCGAGGTTATTGCTATTTCTCCCGGAAATCTTGATTCCAGCTTGTGCTTCTTCCAGCCCAGCATTTCTCATGATGTACTCTGCATATAAGTTAAATAAGCAGGGTGACAATATACAGCCTCGACGTACTCCTTTCCTATTTGGAACCAGTCTGTTGTTCCATGTCCAGTTGTAACTGTTGCTTCCTGACCTGCATATAGGTTTCTCAAGAGGCAGGTCAGGTGGTCTGGTATTCCCATCTCTTTCAGAATTTTCCACAGTTTACTGTGATCCACACAGTCAAAGGCTTTGGCATAGTCAATAAAGCAGAAATAGATGTTTTTCTGGAACTCTCTTGCTTTTTCCATGATCCAGCGGATGTTGGCAACTTGATCTCTGGTTCCTCTGCCTTTTCTAAAACCAGCTTGAACATCTGGAAGTTCACGGTTCATGTATTGCTGAAGTCTGGCTTGGAGAATTTTGAGCATTACTTTACTAGCGTGTGAG
>NW_011494620.1:2086659-2087670 GCF_000754665.1 Bison bison bison | reverse complement strand
GTTCACGGTTCATGTATTGCTGAAGTCTGGCTTGGAGAATTTTGAGCATTACTTTACTAGCATGTGAGATGAGTGCAATTGTGCGGTAGTTTGAGCATTCTTTGGCATTGCCTTTCTTTGGGATTGGAATGAAAACTGACATTTTCCAGTCCTATTGTTCAGGATTTCTATGTGCTTTCTTTATTTTTTAACTGGATACAGTAGTTTTGCAATGTTGTGTTAGTTTCTACTGTACAACAACATGAATCAGCCATATGTATACATATATCCCTTCCCTTATAAGCCCCGCCCCATCCCAACCCCTAGGTCAGCACAGAGCACTCAGCTGAACCCCCCTGTATGATACAGCAGCTTCCCACTAGCTATGTGCTTACACATGGTAAATGTGTTTATGTGTCTATGCTACTGCCCAATTCATCCCGCCTTTCCCTCCCCACTGCTGTGTCCACAGATGCATTCTCTACCTCTGCATCTCTATTCCTGCCTTGCACGTAGGTTCATCAGTACCGTCTTTCTGGAACTTCTATATTCTTACTAAACTTCTTCCTACTGTTTCATGTACTTTTAGAGAGGAATAGTTAAGTCTCTAACTATAATCGCACCTTTATTTATGTTTAAGTTCTATGGCATCTTGCATTATCAGGTTATTTTGTCAGCTGCATTTATATTTAGGACTGATCTGTCTTCTCAGAGATTTGACCTGTTTATCCTTATGTTTTATTCCTGTACATACATAGTAATACTTCTTCTGAAATATATCTAGTCTTACGTTAATATAACCATTTAAGCTTTTTTGATTAGTATTTCATGGTATCATTATTATTCATTTATGTTTGGCCTATCAAAGGATTGTCATGCAGTTATGTTTTGCACTTTTATCCTATTCATCCATCTCTTTTAAAAGTGTGTTTAGACTTTATCTTTCATTCAATGCAGTTTTTAATATTGGTAGATTTAAAATCTACCCCATTGTTTTTCCTATTTTCCCTATCTGATGTATTTTTTCCTTTT
>NW_011494620.1:2068632-2086504 GCF_000754665.1 Bison bison bison | reverse complement strand
TTTTTCCTTTTTTTCCCCTGCCTGTTCTTGGACTGCATTTTATAACACCATATTTATTTATATTTTTGACTCTGCATTTATGCATTTAAACATATTTTGAGAGAATGCATTAGGATTTACAACATACATTTAATTTGTCACAGTCTAACTTCAAATAGTATTTTGCTTTACATGTAGTATCAGAACCCTGTGATTCTGTGCTTCTCATTCCTCTTTCTTGTCTTCTGTGCTGTTGTCATGTGTTTTGCTTTTACATATGTCATAAACCACAGTACAGTGCTACTATTTTTGTTTTGCCTTGGGCAGTCAATTATCTGTTAGAGCAAAATAAGAAAAACATCTTTTACATTGATTTTCACTTTAGTAATTTCTGAATAGAGATCTTCATTTCTTTTTATAAGCCTAAATATCTATCAGTTATGTTCTGCTTTAAAAAAATAACCCTTTAGCATTTCTTGGAGCATGGGCCTCTGTCTGAATTTTTGATTGTCTGAAATGAGTTTTTCATTCTCCTTTATTTATTAGAGATATTTGTGCTGTGTGTAGAATTCTGGATTGACTTCTTTCTCTTTTCAGCACTTTAATGATGCCATTCTGTGCGGTTTCAGACAATCCATTTGACATCAGTCCTATATTTTTTCCTTTGTATGCAATGTGTCCTTTATTTCCACCAAATCCCTGTCCCTGGTGCCTTTAGTATTTTTTCTTTATCTTTTTTGAACAGGTTGAGTATGATATATCACAGTGTGCATGTGCTTGTATGTGTGTATGCATGTGCGTGTATTTTGTTAGGGTATTTATTTATACCTATGTAGAAGGCTGGACAGAAGTGTATAGCATTTATGCCTGAAAATGGATATGCCTCTTCTGTTAGGACATTAGTGCAGGAATTTGAGGCAGTAGAGTCAGAAGCTGAGCTGGATTTGTGTTTCATTGTTGCTGTAATCAGTTTCAGGCCACCATATACAAAGACTGCAAGTCTTTGTACCCCTCTCTCCAATTCATGGGCTTCCCAGGTGGCTCAGTGGTAAATAATCTGCCTGCTAACACGAGAGGCCTGGGTATGATCCCTAGGTCAGGAAGATCCCCTGGAGAAGGAATGGCAACCCACTGCAGTATTCTACCTGGGAAATCCCATGGACAGAGTACCCTCGTGGGTCCATGGGGTCACAAAAGAGTCAGACATGACTTAGTAACTAAATAACAACAACTCAATTCACACATTGAAATCCTATCCCACAATGTGATGGTTTTTCGAGGTGGAGCCTTTGGGAAGCACCTGGGACATGAGGGTAGAAGCCTCACAAATGGAATTAGTGCCCTTAGAAGAACAGACCAGAGAGCTAGCTCACTGTCTTTCTGCCAAGTGAGGACACAAAGAGAGGTCAGAAGTCTACGACATGAAACAGGACTCTCACCAGAGCCTGACCCTGACACTCTGACCTTAGATTGTAGCCCTCAGAACTATGAGAAGTAAATTTCTGTTGTTTATAAGACAGCATGTCTGGAGTGCTTTGTTATAGCAACCTGAACAGATAAAACAGTTGGGAGAGATAATTATTCTCAGAATTCCTGCTCTACCCCGTTTCTGGCCTTCCTCCAGCACCTGTGCCTCTGAGGGAGTTTGTGTCCAGGTATTTGTGATCCTCTAGTGGTTGTCAGCTTCTGCTTCTTACTGAGTGTTTATCAGCCTGGTGATGTGAGGCAGAAAGCCTGTCTGTTTTCCAGGTCTAGGGTCAGACTTAGGTAAGCCTATGCCTGGGCATCAGGGAGCATCTCAATGACCCAAATCTTCCTTGTCATGGTGGTAAAACTGTGCAGGTTGCATGCAGAAGGGTTTCCCAACCTTCCCCAATTGGTAGGAAGCATCTAAGGATGTTGGTATAAATGTTAGTCCCAGTTCTATTTCCCGCTTCTCCCAGAGGACTGATGTGTTCTGCTTCTTGGGGTGCAGGAGCCTGGATAAAGCTTTGTGCTTCCTCCCAGAACCAGGTTCTTGAGCGGTGTCAGGATCTATGGAAATTAGCTTACAAGTGAATGGACACCCTCCTCGTATCTGTGTCCTAGGGGTTCTGTCCTCTCTCAGTAGCTCATGCTCAGCTTTTAGAAGTTTGTTTAAGAAGGTTTTCTGAACTTGTCTTAATCTCTTGTGTTGATATGGTGCCAGTGTCTCTCACCCTGCCACCTGACCCAGGGAAGCTAATGCTCTCCTTGTCACTCTCTTTGCAGCAACTGTTTTCTTTGACATATAGGCTCCCTGGTTTCTCACCTCTCTGACAGATTCATGAAAAAATATGATTCTATATTTATATGACTTTTTCTTGCTTTTAGTGTAGGACAGATATAAAACTCTGTACTACCCACATTGGTATCAAACTATCATTATCATAAAAGAGTCTAGTTGTTTTCTTATTTTAATGTAGTTTTAAAATCATATTTATCCTTTTCATATTTCCTGATTCTAGATATCTTCATATTTTCCCTTCTCATTATTAGGCTCTAAAAATAGATTTATAAAATTTTAATAATATTCTGGAAATAGAATAAAGATATACAGTGATATGTTATAAGTAATTTCTAATATTTGAAAATAAAATATTTCCTATTAAAAACATGACCATAATCAAAGGAAAGGGATTTTTATTTTCTCTGGGTATAGCTTTAGACCTATTGCTAGAAGTATGAATGTTATAATCGCTTTTTAAACAGAACTGAAATCAGATCTCTGAAGGTGCTAACTGCTTACAAAAGCACAGCAAAGTACCCTGGTCAATGGTATTAAGCCAGTTTTGTTCAGTAGATAAAAGAGATGCAAGTTCAGCCCCTAGGTTGGAGAGACTCCCTGAGGTTTGCTTGGAAAATCCTACGAACAGAAGAGTCTGGTGGGCTACAGTCCATGGGGTTGCAAAGAGTCAGACTGGCTGAGCACACATACATTCACTAGTTTTTTCATAAATCTTTGAGTCATTTTGGCTTGGTATGTGTTTGCAAATGACCATCATGATATTTTCCATGAGAAAGATATAGAGGTAGAGAGGAATCCCAGTTTGAGTCAAAATTTCACAACCTTCTGAATTTATCAAATGAATAAAAAGAAAGTGAAGGAGCCTCAAGAGAATTCTCTACAAATTAGCTAAGAATCCTGGAAGTTTTATAATCTGACTGGGACTCAATTATTATTACCTATAAAAATAGGTGTTGTATTAGAGTGACTATATAGTTTCCTGAAGTTCCAAGATTCTCTGATTCCTAATTATGTATCTCTGTTTATAATGATTTGATTGAAAAACCACTCTTACATGAATCTTTCTATAACTGCAGGTTTTATATGGGGAGAGATTAAACAAATGTGGGATGGTGGACTTCAAGATTACATCCATGATTGGTGGAATTTAATGGATTTTGTGATGAACTCCTTATACCTAGCAACAATCTCCTTGAAAATCGTTGCATTTGTAAAGGTAACTATAATTTATGTTATTGGTAAAGCAAAAGTTATGTTAACTATTGATAATATTCCATTGTTATTATTTTTATTAATAATGCTGCCTAGGGCGTTATCTGTATGTGAAATTCATCATCTCATGACTTTCCTGAGAGATAGAAATAAAATACATAGATAATGCACAGCTTATAGTTGTAAAACAAATTTTGATAGACATTTAGAAATTGTCACCCAATTTTCTGGTATCTAAATTGAATGATGCCTAAAAGTGATTCACAATAGCTGCTCTCAAGTCTAATCTTTTCCATTTCTAATGAAATTTTACTTCAAACACTGTTCAAACTTTTGCAACCAGAATCTATTTTTATCAGTTATAACTAACTGATAAAATTACACAGACAGATCAAAATATTGCTCTCTTAAAGCATTGAAATTATTATTTCAGTTTAAACTAATATAGCTTGATATAATTGGAGCAGAATATAATTCTTCTCCTCACCCCATTCAATGTGACAGTGCTGAAATCTCACACACCCATTCCTCCCCCGTGTTCCATACAGCATCAATCTCACCCCAAACCACATAATTTACATAAAGCGTTTTTGTTCTGCAGTGACAACTGAGATTATTTTGTGCTTTGGGGGATGTTTTTTAAACCAAAGTATGATCGTGTCCTCCTTCCTGCCTTTCCTTTCACTCCTTCCTTTTCTCTTCCTTTTTCAAAAATGTGTGTCAAACTGATGAGTGAATTAGGAAAACACAGTGTTTAATTGGACTGTACATGAATAATTCATGCGATCTAATGATCTGAGCTAGGAAATGCTAAAACAAAAGTGAACTCTCATTCATTTAGTGTTGTACTAAGTCAGCTCCTGAAACGTTCAGCTGTAACAGGGTCAAAATTGCCCAAAGTCGTTTCCTGAATTGTTCAATTAAAATGTTTCCAGCACTCATCAGAACACTCAGAAAAAATGTTTTCTGCCAGTTTCATGGAAAACTAGCTATGTTTTCAGAATGGAAATGATTTGATAATTTTTTTCTATCTGCATTAAGAATGAATTACCTTGGGCCTTTCTGAAGATGACACAAAATATTGTGTTAACCAAGCCAGTTTTGCATCTGTGCAGGAGATGGATATCTATTTTGAAGTGCATATCTTCCCGATTCTTCTTTCTTCTGTCATGATGCTTAAGTATATCTATAAAGTTGTTTTGGACATGTTTCTCTCAAAAAGTAATGTATCTGTTTTTTTGTGACCACGTGCAGTTATAAAATTCTAGTTCCACATGACATATCAATTCTTCTCATACTTTCAGGTGCTAAGAATCACCTGAAGAGCTTGCTAAAACAGATCCCTTTTCTCAATTCCCCCAGGTCAGGAGTATTAGGCAGGGGCCTAAATTCGCATTTATTGCAAATTCATCAGCTAATTTTGAAGTAAATGGTCTAAGGAAGACATCATGAATAGCCCTAGGCTGAAAAATTCTATTTAGCAGCTCAAATAAATATGGGTTTGATGCCAAAAGGAACCTCTCTCATATAATATTTATATTAAGAAACATTTTATAGATCTCATTTATATGGTATTCACTTATAGTACATATATATTTTATATATAAGAACTCTGATATATACTAAGTACAATTATATAAATTAATGAACACCTGTGTATTTGGGGCCTCAGTGGTTTCAGATAACTGGATTTGAATTTTCATAAATTCTTTATGTGGAATATCTGTTTTCAAACTAAAATATAAACATTGTTCCTTATACTGTAAATGGGAAATTTTGTGTTAAAAATTCAACTAGGGACTACCCTGGTGGCCCAGTGATTAAGACTCCACACTTCCAATGCAGGGGGCATGGGTTCAGTCTCTGATAGGGAAACTAAGATCCAGCAAGCTTCACATGGCTAAAAGACAAAAAAAAATCAACTCATCCCAAGTGATGAAGAAGAAAGAAAAGAAAAGGAAAAAAAGATGGAAAAGTACATAGAAATAACCTCAGATGAAGTCTTTGGGAAATATATGGATTGCTTATGCCCTTTGGTCATAGGAGTTCAGCTAGGATTATAAACATAAATGATGAAAAGTTATTTCTGAATGACTAATTTGTGTGCTCCAAACCTGAGTTTCATGAATAGTTTTTAAATGGCTGCACTTTAGACCTGGGTTTCCTGGGCTCAGTTTTCTCCCATCACTTACTAGTTATGTGAACTTGGACCTGTTTTTTCACCTCTCTGTGCTTCACCTATAAAATAAGGAATTTCTGCCTTACACCATTAATATGAGAAAAACATGAGTCGATCAATGTATTTAAAGTGCTGGTATCCAAATGCATGATTAGTTCTCTCCTTTCTCTCCTACTGCTGTTTCCTCCTCCTTCATGTACCCTGAGTCCACTGGACTTGCCTCTTGCAATGTCTTTATTGTGGCATTTGCTTTATTTTAGTTGAAAAAGACCTTCATGTCTGAATTCACACTTGCCTTTACCACTTGCAAACTGTCTAATTTGGGGCAAGGTGTTTCATGTGGGCCTCGATTGTATTATCTTTTAAATGACGATAATAGCAAAAAAGCACCGACTTTGGGAGGCTGTGATGTCATGCTGATTTGGTGACTCAGCCTCCTTGATCATCTTTTGTTCTATCATTCATTTTCTCATGCTAATTTTTAATAACATAATTTACGATTTCAGGAACAGGAGCATTATTTCTGTACAAAAATAGACTACCATAAATGAGGCAAACAGTCATTTTGTGAATCAAGCAATGAGAATTTATGGAGTCACATTAAGAAACTGGCTTTCCATCTGTTTGTTGAGAATGCAGACACTGGCGATACAGCCCCTGCCTTCAAGCAGTTCACAGAAAGGAAAGAGAAATGCACATGAAGACCTTACAGTGTGATAAGGTCTACCACAGGGACCTTGGTGGCATCATGGAAGGAACTAAATTTGGCTGGCAGTGTCTTGAAATGATTTAGAGGACAGAGTGAGTGGGCATGTATTGTGTCCATGAACATTCATAAATGTCCCTGGGAGAAGAGACACAACATGCATGAGTCTGAGAGTATAAAGGAGGCCACTAATTCAGAGGGATGGTCCAGGGAACTGGGGCAGGGAGAGGATGGGAAGGACTTTCCAGATCATGCTATACAGTTTGAATCCTAAAATAAAGAGGAACCATTAATGAGGCTGAAACAGAATGAGTCAAATGATGATGATTACCTGAAGTAGAGCAGTGGACACAGGAGAAGTTAATAGAAGATTGGCTTTGGGAAAAAAAAAAATTAGGAGGTAAGATCCACAAGACACGTGATTTGTTATTATGAAGGCTTGGATCATAGGTGGGATCCCAGAATGGTCTTGACGCTGCTCCTCAGTAAATAGTTTACTTCTGATGGTTATGATGACCAAATGAACCATCAGTCCTTCAAGAGGGAGATCCTTCTGTAACTGGTCTGTAGGGAGAGAACCTCCTGGTCTAGCAGAAGGGCCATTCTTATTTGGCTCATCCCTTTGCAATTTATCCTCCTGGAGATTTTTTTTTTTTTTTTAACATACAAAAGGGTCCTTTTGGCCAAAGCTGTGATCTGGGCTCTGATCCATACTTGGTATGACTACTGCCTGTACCACTTCCTACCAGTATGATTTGGGACAAGTTAACCTATGCCTCAACATTCTTCTCTGTAAGATGATAGGAATAATCAAATTCCAGACAATGTTTGTGAGGATCTCATTAATAAACACATTTATGCCATAGAGTTTAATATAAGCACTCAGTTGTTTTTTATTTTGATTAAAATGAAACAGCATTAGGTTATACAAAGAGAACACAGAAGTTCACGTGACTTTAGGATTCTCCTTCTCCACAAGGCTTGTGGTTCTGCCTTAAATGCCTTGATTCATTAGCATTTCACAGCTTAGGGATTGTAGCTTTTTAAAATTTGCTTTTAATTTTTGAAGGAGAAGGTTTGTCAATCATTTCTTGTTCTCACCATGTATAAAATGTTAAGTCAATCTAGAGCTTGTTGATGCCTGGGCACACTTGGAAAATGTTAGTTTATCTTCATTAGGAATCGTTTTCTCCTAAATATTACCCAGTCCCTTTTCCTATGTATAACTTGTCTCTTATGTCTATCTTCTGTCATTTGGCAGAAATGGTTGCAATTCTATGCCTCGTCCACTGTGTAAATAATATTCTCAGAAATCAAAATGATTAGGAATAAGAACAGTTCTTTCAATGATCTTGCTGGAATTTTTCATAGCACCAGTCTTCTAAATAGTATTTACCTCATTGGTCCCTCTTCTTATCAGCTAGAAAGAAGGCGAATGTTTCCATTTCACAAATGTTACAACTGTAGTGAATTCTCCAAATCATGAACTTTTCTAAATATTCTTTAGTTTTATGACAGAGAGCTGTAGGTATTTAAATCTGAGTTGTATAGTATTATCTACCACAGGAGAAAACCATACACCTTCCTGTTGTCTTCACTTCTTAATTATCTAACCAGTTTGTAGAAAGGGAAATGTTTTCACCTTATAAATCAAGCATTAAAACTAGCATACATTTTCTGTTTAATTTTGTAGAACAAATGTTTTCACTTTGCCTCAACTTAATTATTATTCATTTTGAATACTTGACTTTTATGAGTATGCATCAGGCTCTAGAGAATATAAAGATGAACTTTTCCTATATTCAAGGAACTTAGGACCTACTATTATGATGCAATCCGTCTTCCTCTCCTAACACTTCTGCTAAGGTGTTCATGATCTGCCTTCAGCTTTCTCTTAGAGTTATCACTATTCCCAAAGCCTCTGCAACCCAGCTATATTAAGATGCTCCCATTTCTACAAATGATCCATCTTTTCTAACAATCGTACTTTAGAATATGTCTGGGACAATTCTCCACCCGAAAATGCTTTTTGAGCTTCTGTCACATATAAAACACTCTATTAGATGTCCAGTACCAAAAACACATTAGACAAAGCTCCCGACATGGAAATCTGACAAGGAACTCAAAGGTAAATATTCTGTTTTCTAGGTCTGCATAGGAGCAAGTTCCTTACAAGGAATCTAAATAGAAATGGAGGCTTAAGGCAAAGTCAGACTATGTTAGGTTTATAATTTATAAGCAAATCCATGAGAAAAAAAGGAAAGCAGGAATTTCTGGTGCTCAAAGAGATATAGGTATGTACATATCTCTTGATTTCTCTCGAACAGGGGATTGCCAGCTCTGGTCAGCAGGATCCTGGTGTCCACTCATCTGTAGTACAAGAGAACTTCTCAAAGGAAAGACAAGCACTGCCTATTTAATATCTGTCTTTTTCACTGTATTGTAAGCCTGCATGGCATGAGTTATAGCTTGTTTGATTACTACTATGAACCCTGAAGATATTGCCTGACACAGAGTATGCACTCAACACATATTTGATAAGTGATTAGTAGCCAAAGAATCAAAATAATTAGAATTGAAACCCATTTTTTAGACAAAGGGTCCAGGATTCATAGAAAGGCCTTTTGGTGAGAATGTGAGGGTCAGTTTGGAGAACGGCCAGAATTGAAGGTTTGAGCCAGAGCGGTAAGCACCTAATTGGGTACAAATGGAAAGTCAATCTCAAAAGGAAGTCAAGTCCCAGATTCCAGAGGCTTCATGTGACATGTTGGGAAATGGAATTTCATCATGAGGATATTGGTGTCATTCAAGAACATTAAGCCAGATTGCCTGATTGGTCCTTTTAAAAGATGACCTGGAGTAAATAAATGATTATAGAGACAAGATTCAAGGCAGGGATAAGAGTTAAAAGGCTATTATAATCATTTCTGTAGGGAATAGATTTCCTACAGAAGTAGATTTCCTACAAAACTTCCTTTTGTAGGAAACTTTTTTTAACAGTGAGGATACCAGTGTCAAGGAGTAAGGACATATATAAGATTTTGGTTTCAAAGGCTGGGAGTTTGCTAGGAAGGACTCTAGGATCAACCTCAAATGCTGCCTTAGGTGATTTACTGCCATCCACTGAGATGAAAAAGCATGAATTGTGAAGGTGTTTGAGGATGAAAAGAGGATGAGTTTCAATTCTGACCTGTGAGTTTGAGACACCCATGAGATATTTAAGAGAAAATGTCAAGAGGAAAGAGAATATAAAATATGAATGTACGTGCAACTTCTGGGCTGGAGATGAGGAATTGGGAGTTATTAGCATATAAGTGACAACTGAAATCACAGGAAATATCCAGGGAGAGTAGAAAGAATAAGAAGAGAAGGGCTCTGAGAAGTGAACTCGATGTTTAAGGTGCAAGTGAAGAAGCAGAGCCTGCTAAGAAGATTGACAAGAGCCATCACTCTGGCTGGAGGCAAACATACAAAGATGAAACATGAGTATAGATCTTGTGAATAAGTTTTAGAAAATAAAGCCAAAGAAAACTTTAAAATTCAAGTTAATCTTTTCATTCCTAACAGTAGATGTGGAAAATATGTTTAATCACTGCAAAATTACCACTTTTCTGTACAGAGTCACAGAATAGCTTGGTTTGAAAGAAATTTTTAAATTGCTTCATAAAATAATGCCTTTCTTTAAAACCTAAGTGAAATGTACATAGATGTGAATGGCAGAAGAAAACTTAAAGAGTAAAGTTTTAAAAAATGAAATCAAGAGAGAATTCCTAAAATTTTATATCTCAGTTTATTGCTAACAAGAAACAAGGTTTCTGGGTCAGAGAACAGATAAATTCTTTACTTACAAAACAGTCTTCACATTGGTCCCCCATGCTCCAAGCTCACACAGGGCAACAGAAGAGAAGCCAGATGTGCCCTCCACATACATGAGTTTGTATCACAGGACAGCAGTGGGAAACTAATGCGTCTCAGAGCTTGTGTAGTACAGCTGTGCCTGCTGCCCATATTCCCCCTGGAGACAGAAAGAGCAAGACCTTCACCTTCTAAAGTGAACAAGTTCTCTCTGGGGAGGCAAAGATCCCCCTGGATTATTATCCTTAGACAGTAAGCAGATGGTTCCAGGGAAGATTTTTCTCAGTCTCTCAGGAGGTCTCTCTCTTTAATTTCCAAGTCTTCATTCAAACATCCTTTAACCCTGTGCTTAGTCATTGAGTCGTGTCCAACTCTTTGCAACCCCATGGACTGTAGACTGTCAGCCTCCTCTGTCCACAGGGGATTCTCCAGGCAAGAATACTGGAGTGGGTTGCCACGCCCTCCTCCAGGGGAATCTTCCCAACCCAGGGATCGAATCCAGTCTCCCGCATTGCAGAAGGATTCTTTACCTTCTGAGCCACCAGGGAAGCCCTCCTTTAACCCAAATACCAGCAATATTTTTCTCAGGATACCCCGACCAGGTATAAATGCTATTCACATAGCATTGTTTCTCATCATTTATCCGGAGTGCTGGACCCTGAAACAGTCCTGGGTAATTATATAGGGGCAGAAGCTAGCATCTCATTTGCAAAATGGAAACCATCCTCTTATGATTTTGCAAGCCCCAGCTGAGAGAATTTGCTAAGAAGGGTTCTAAAGTACAGTAAGTCAATAGCAGAGCTGGAGTCAGTGACCATGTGACGATGGATTTTACATCCTACTGGATCAAACGGGCTGTGATGCCTAGAACAAGGAATGGTATCTCCACTAGATTCAGTAACATCAAAGGATCCTTCGAGCTTGAACAACATATAATCTCTATTCATTGCCAGTCTCGTTAGCGCCAGATAGAATGTGTCACTTTCTCTTCTCTATTCCCACAGCAGTTAGTGTTCATCTCTCAGAGCATTTTTATTATAATTATCTGTTCCTTTCATCCTCATTTTTCCATGCATGAATACTTGATGGGATAAAATGTCTCTTGAGCACCTAGGACCTGCAGGGCATTGTGTTAAATGTGGTGAGAAATTCCAAGAAAACAGTTATATCTTTAAGAATGCTTATTGTTTAGTATTTTGTACATTTTGAGGTATGGTCCTCAGCCATATAAGTTAAAAGAGAGAGAGATGATTAGCCATCAACAGAAGGCTAGATATTCTCTACTAAAATATGTGTGTCTTTCAAGAGAATGAGAAAAGGAAGATTAATGTTATCTTAGTCTTTGAAGGAAAAGGTGGCATAAAATACAGGGTGGCGGGAAGGAACTGGAGAGAATTAGGTGAGGTTTGATACTGCAAGCTGTTACTCTAATACTCATTACAATGAATCAAAAATCTTATTTTCTTTTTCCTGTATCTTCAATCCTTAGCTATTTTATGCTGAAGCCATGCGTGGGAATGCTTAAGAAGAGTTATCAGGATTTAAAAATAGAAAATAATTTCCTTCTAGTTCAAACTTGATTGTTTTAAATTGTCACTCAAGCAGGCGTCTGAGTGTTGAACAAAATCAAGAACTTCTGAGGTATTTTCTCCCCAAGGAGATTTTTAAAAATACTATCTATTACTTTCAAGAGAATTAATTAACATTTGTAAAGGTCTTTGGTATAAAATGCAATATAAAAAGAATAGAAATATTCTGATGGTACTCATAGAGAAGTAACTTTTTTTTCCTACATGATCATTAGGAAAAAAATGCAGTTGTCTAGACATTTTTAGTGATGTATGTGAAAAAGAAAATGTAATTTATTGTTCATTCTTATACAGATATAACCATAGATGTTCATAATGTAGCATTTCAACATGTATTTGACCTTTTCTTGATAAGGATACAAATCTACTTTAAGATTACAAGGGATAAATTTCAATGTTCTCCTTCTATAGCCTGATATCAAAACAGTTCAAAGCTGACATTTTAATCATACTTTAAAAATAATTGCTCGTCAAAGTTTAATGTAACAAATATTTTTCTCAAATCAAATGTTTTATCTAATTAGGGAATGTTTAAACAAATATCACACTTTCTACACATGAAATATTAAAATCAGCAATCCATTGATTGCCTGAGTGATTTCCAACTTAGGTTTTATGTACATTTAAGCTATAACAGATACAAAATATTAATGGTGATGCCCACATTAGTCATGACTATGTCCACGGCCACTACTTCCACTCATTTATGTGTCATTTGTGTCCAACATGGATAACTCTAGAATAGGCACATGTGTCAAATATGGTAAGTGAAGTCATTGATTTTGTTCAAAGTGTAGCAGTTTTCCCCTATAATGTAGTTTTCTTTTTTATTATGTTATCTCTATTTTTTCCAATATAAAATCAGACTGTTGTTTTTTTTCCTATATAACATTTTCCTTTTCTTTTTTTAATAGTTCTATTGCAAAGATCAAGGCCTGATGTACTCACAGATTAGCAAAGACTACAAATGACAAGGACAGACCAGGAAGGTCGCTTTGATTACAGCTCATCCCTTATAAGTTCCTTTCGTAAATGTCTTATTTTTGTGTAGATTAGAAGTGCTCCCACCTTCATGGAATACATCAGCTTCCTGCCAATAGGTCATGGTGCTGAAGCCACCTGAAAAAAATCATCCTGGCCTGGGCTTGACGGATTTGTATGTATGTGCTTGTTTCATACTTTATTTTCTCCTTGTTTCTCTCTTTTCTCCAGTACAGTGCTCTTAATCCACGTGAATCTTGGGACATGTGGCACCCCACGCTGGTGGCTGAAGCTTTGTTTGCTATTGCAAATATATTCAGTTCCCTGCGTCTGATCTCACTGTTCACTGCAAATTCTCACCTGGGGCCTCTGCAAATATCTCTGGGAAGAATGCTCCTGGACATCTTGAAGTTTCTGTTCATCTACTGCCTCGTGCTGCTAGCATTTGCCAATGGCCTAAACCAGTTGTACTTCTATTATGAAGAAACAAAAGGGTTAAGCTGCAAAGGCATACGATGTGAAAAGCAGAATAACGCCTTTTCAACGTAAGTCTCATGGACTTTCCTCTTGGAAATGTTGGTAGAATTTAAAGGCTACTTACATTTTGAAATTGAACCATGACAAGTGGTTGCAAAGAAACACTGTGCTCAGTGGGGAAAACAGAGATATCTAGTACATCTAAGTTTTAGTAAAATGGTCTTTTCTTTTAAATGAGCTCATATAAAAGATAGCTATGTATACTGTTTTATAAGGGGAAATAGAAATTCCCTGCTGGTTCAGTGGTTAGGGCTCCATGCTTCCATAGCAGGGGCCATGGCTTCAATTCCTGGACAGGGAACTGAAGTATCACATGTCGTGTGGCACCACCAAAAAAAAAACAAAAAAAAAACCCAACAACAAAAATATTGCTGAGAGAAATTGGAGAAGACCTAAATAAATGGAGGGGCTTCCCTGACACCTCAGTTGGTGAAGAATTCACCTGCAATGCAGGAGACCTGGGTTTGATTCCTGGGTTGGGAAGATCCCCTGGAGAAGGGATAGGCTACCCACTCTAGTATTTTGGGGCTTCCCTTGTGGCTCAGCTGCTAAAGAATCCACCTGCAATGTGGGAGACCTGGGTTTGACCCCTGGGTTGGGAAGATGCCCTGGAGAAGGGATAGGCTACCCACTCCAGTATTCTGGTCTGGAGAATTCCATGGACTGTATAGTCCATGGGGTTGCAAAGAATCGGACACAAGTGAGTGAGTTTCCCTTTCACTTAGAATAAATGGAGAAATATATTTAAAAAAATATGAAATGTGGAGTAGAAAGGAACCTGTGTCTAGTGACAGCGTACAAGCACGTTAACAGATAGAATTTATGGAAAACCAGTCATGGAAGAAAATCCAAATGCTTTTCAATCTTTGCTCAGGCGTTTTCCAGATACTGAAGTCCCTTCACGTGTCTCTGTTATTCTCAGGTTCCCTAGCCCAAAGTCTAAACGTGGGGAAATAATTCAAACTAGAAACCTCAGGCTAACCTAGGCCATGATTCTGATGTGCATAAAACTCTCTGTGCCCTTACAGCTGATGAGCATCTGGTCTCTTGGTGTCTAATGGGCATCTGAGCATCTTGGTGTCAAGCTTCAGTCAGGCTTGCTGACAGCACACATTCATGGCCACAGTGTTTCAGGCTCACATAGCCCTAATACATGCCTGTGTCTACTTCCTTCCCACTGTGATAAACAGTGAATTAGCAGATGAATTAGGCAGTGAGGTGATCTTCCTCTCCACAGTAATCACGTGAACACATGGTCATTTGGTAGATGCCTTTAAAAGTCAGATGGCCATTCATTGGCCATTCTAGAATTTTATGTAATCTAAAAGAGTGCAGTAATTTCTCCAGTGGGAGGAAATCAGTTACGTCCCATAAACTAAATTACTTTTGGTTAAAATAGTCTTTTTGTCTCAGTTCTGTGTTTGTTTTATCTGTGATCCCAGTATTTAAAACCCCACTTTAATCCATCAACATCTGATTATTTGCACATAAGTTTTCATTGCAGTCTTAGCTGCCTGAAATCCATTAAGAGATAGATCTGATACAAACCACGAATCAAAGAAAACAAAAAGTCATCCCAGCTCCACCTTGTCACTTCATCGCTTTCTCCAGCCTTTTTATTCTCCTGAGCTTAAGCAATTTCTCCAGTCTGACCAGTTTGCCCTGCTTTGTCATCTTCCTCGTGCTCCCTTCTCACCAGTTCAGCAGCAATTCGTTGAAACCCCTTGCTGCAACATCCTGGTGATGAATGGCTTTGGACTGTGTCTCAGTTTTAATATCAGAACTTGTCTTTCTCCACTCACTTATGATCCTAGACTTGGCAATCTGCCCCTGGCAACAAGGATAGGGAATTCACAGTCGTAGACCCCACCAACCTCTCCACTTCTTAGACTCAAATTCTGCCTGTAACAAAGTTCCTGGATGTTGTCTGCCTGCTGATTGGCCTCCTGGATTTCTGATGGAAATAGAGACCCTTTTTCCATGCTCCATCTTTCACAACTCCTAGTTACTCTGTGCTGTGTGCTCCGATATAGACTGCTTGCTAAGACCACCCTGTTGATATTTGCAGTCACATCCTTCTGATTCCATGCTTTGTCTTCCAGAAAAAACTTCCACACAGCCCCTAGAACTGAGTTTCCTCCTCAGGTCTTCTTTAATTCAAGGAACATTTGTGGTTCCAAGTCCCAACCCATTTTCTGACAT
Organism: Bison bison bison; assembly: GCF_000754665.1. Classification (NCBI taxonomy): domain Eukaryota; kingdom Metazoa; phylum Chordata; class Mammalia; order Artiodactyla; family Bovidae; genus Bison; species Bison bison. Next base: position 2,070,998 of record NW_011494620.1, on the reverse strand, counting down.
CTTATGCATTGCCGTTAACAAGGGTTCTACCTAATCCCATCCTAATTTCGGAGAAGGCAATGGCACCCCACTCCAGTACTCTTGCCTGGAAAATCCCATGGATGGAGGAGCCTGGTGGGCTACAGTCCATGGGGTCGCTAAGTGTCGGACATGACTGAGCGACTTCACTTTCACTTTTCACTTTCATGCATTGGAGAAGACAATGGCAACCCACTCCAGTGTTCTTGCCTGGAGAATCCCAGGGATGGGGGAGCCTGGTAGGCTGCCGTCTATGGGGTTGCACAGAGTCAGACATGACTGAAGTGACTTAGCAGCAGCAGCAGCAACAGTATCCTAATTTATGATCCATGAGATTCTCAGAAATCTGCTTGCCCTGTTACTGGTTTTGTGGTAAATGCTAACGTGTGTTGTATGTGATTGTGTTTAGTTGTTCAGTTATGTCTGATTCTCTGTGACCCCATGGACTATAACCTACCAGGCTCCTCTATCCATGGAATTTTCAAGGCAAGAATACTGGAGTGGGTTGCCATTTCCTTCTCTAGAGGATCTTCCCAACCCAAGGATCAAACTTGCGTCTCCTGCATGTCCTGCATCGACAGATGCTTTACCACTCTGCCACGTGGGAAGCCCCAAATGTTTACATATTGTGAGCTAATTTAAATATGTGTCTAGGAAGAATATGGCTAGAAAATCTGATGCAAAATATTTGATATAAATTTTCTTCTAAAATCAAACATGTTAAATAACTTGGCTTATGTATTATGTTAGCATATACTGATCAATGATTTTTCTCTATTATCATGAAAAGCAACCAATAAGTGTATATCAGTCAAATATTATAGGTCCAAATCATTCAACACCAGTAAATCAGGTGTTCTACCTGAATTTTCCCCCAGATAGCAGATGGTAAATCTGCAAGCAACAAATTATTTTGGTTCAAAGTTACGAAGAGTAACTAGTATGCTTTCTTTTTATTTTGGCCATGCTTCATGGCATGCATGATCATAGTTTCCCAACCGGAAACTGAACCCAGGTTCCCTGCATTGTAAGGTGGGTTCTTAACCCCTGGACCACCAGGGAAGTCCCACAGTGATTGTTTTTCAATATTAATCTGCCTTACTAACTATCCTTCGACCCTGTTCAGTATCTCTGCAAAAACTCATCTGATAGATTTGGCCTTATGTGTCTAAGAGACAACTTCTGTATTCAGTTCACACCACTAGCACAGACCTTTCTCCCTAAGATCTGTAAGTCCAACTGTCTTTTGAACAGCTCTTCATGCAAATGTCCTAAACATTGAAACCCAATCAAAGAAATCTCATGAGAGTCTCTCAAAACATTTTTCTTCCTCCTCCTCAACTCCTTTTCTTAGTCAATGCTACCACAACCCATCCAGATACTTAAATCAAAAACTAGATCCCCCCGTCCCCACACCCTCGCCACGCACAGTCAGTCTGCAAATGTCTACTCCTGCTGTTTTTTATCTCGGGCCCTCTTCCCTTGCTCGCTCGCTCTGCCTAAATCCAAGTTCCTTGGCCCCTGGTGCCTGCCTTCCTTGACATGTCTTCTGTCCCGTTGCCTGCATGATCTTTCTAAACCAAAATCTTGACACTCTTGTATTTAAAATATCTCAGTAGTTTCTTGTTCCTTATTGGATTCAGTCAGATTTCTTAGCTTGACATACTGAGTTCTCAGTGATCTGCCCCGTTCTCGATTCCCCAATAACACATTACTCTTCATCATTTTCTAATGGGTTAAGCTGTCCCTAAAAAGGTTATACTATTCTCTCATCTCAGAATGCTCTTGTTCTGCCCTCTTACTTAGTGAAGTTTTATTCTGGATTCCAAAACCCATCTCAGAGGTACCTTTTCTGGATGCCTTTCTGATCCCCTCCTGACTGTGAGCTCCCAGTGGGAACAGACTGTGATCTGCCTTCTGTGTCTCTCCATGCATTTGCCCACCAGCAAGGGGGCCCTTCTTCTACTCCTTTAATGGTTCCAGCTTGTTTTCTCTCTGATGTGGATAGAACTACATGTTGCTAAAAGACACCAAATGTTTGGTCACTGAAAGTAATCTGCATACAATTTTAAATCAATAGTCTCTGGGTAAGAGGCTCTCTCTCTTATGAATACAGAGGCATAGACTTTGTGACAGATATTTTCTCACTAAGAAAAAAACCATTAATGTTGACTGGAGCTGCGTTCCTGATAACTGGGACTGGCCAACTGCAGTCATACTTTGTTTTAATATACTTTATTTCTTATAAACTAGGAGTAAAACAAGTCATATGTCTTGTATTAATTTATATTTCCTCATTGGTTTCACCCCAGGAATAGAGGAAAATTCAGCTGTGGAATACATGACTT